>NC_060236.1:30822347-31068447 GCF_021155775.2 Neodiprion pinetum | reverse complement strand
CGCACACACTCGCACAGAGACGTATGTATGTAGATATACGAAGTAACGTCACTTCGAAATTCATCAAGGAGACGATTTCACATCCGCGTGTATATGTAAACACACACACACACACACACACACACACACACACACACACACACACACACACACACACACACACACACACACCCCATACATACATTTATGTTTGTATTGTATGCATACGCTTTATGATTATCATGACGTATTTACTCACTGGTTACTTACTATAGTATAATACAACTGCATACAATTGTGATATAGCATTAAAGTTATTACAGTGTTACAACATCGAGAGAATGTTTTTTAAACGGCTTTTCTTCTTTTTTCTTTTTTTTAATCTTTTTTTTTTTTTTCCTTTCGTTTTTATCAACGGTTTTACGTTTCGTTCAACTTTCGTTCACTGCCGGGGTCTTTAGTATCTCTTGCCACGGATTTCCTCCTGTTATTGAGATAATTAAGTGCGACAATCAGATCGCTATCAGCTTCACGCTAAATCACGGTCAAATATTCATTTTCACGAACGCCCTTCGAATGGCGGAGTTGTTCCTATTTGCTTAATATTACCATCCCCTCGTTTTTATTGTTTATCCCCGTACATCAACTGTTACCTCTTTTTTCCCCCTGTTTTGCTCCATCACGTGGCATCCAGTAAGATAATACGATTTTTTTACTTCTGCATTATAGATATATATGTATATGTATATATAGGTGTACGTGTACGTATAGCTACTATGAATCCAGATCATCATCATAATCATCACCATCATCATCATTATCGTCATGATCTCTTATGTACAGCACATTTCCTCTGTCTTTCATTTTCGCTCTCACTTTCGTTCTTTCTCTCTCTCTCTCTCTCTCTCTCACACTCTCTCACTCTCTCAATGTCAGTTTCCCTCTCTCTTTCACGCACAATCTCTCTTTCACTAATAATAACATTATCTTATGAATTTTTTCGGATTTATTATTTTAAGATTTTGTTGATTTTATTAAAAAATTAAAACGGACGGTTAAATTTCATGTTTTTCGTTTGTCGGTGAGCCGATGTCCGCTGCTGAAGGCACGGGCTTTGCACTTGACTCGGGTCACCTAGCCTAGCTGACTGACTAAAACTCACTACTTCTTAGCCTTGCCTTAATTACTTAATTACTTACTTATGCCTACTCACTTAATCAATTAATTAATTAATTATTCAGTTAACTCTTTATATTTACTTATATACACACACACACACATCTTTATATATATACATACATATATATATATATATGTATATATATATATATATATAACCGTATATACATATTATGTATACACTGGTTTACTTACTAGATTTCTACATATACTTCTCTCCTCTTCTTTTTTTCTCTCACCCTCTTTCGTCACCCATATCTTGTCCATTTGTTTTTGCCTTTTTCTCTCTTTCTTTTATATATAATAAAACAAAACATACATACTAGCAATATATTATTATGCTATGTGTGTGATATAGACTCTATCGTAATTATTATGTATATCATATTCACGCTTTGCAGTTTTTGGTATCGGCGCACTGCTCTACAGTGCAACCTCACAAAATTCCCTATCCTCTATAGTCTCATACCGTTTTGTTTCTATCCTAAACGCATTATACAGTTTTTTTTTTTTTCCACATGTTATAATCCATTTACATATTATTATCGAGAGTAGTCGGGGGATATTAAATATATATATATACGTATATATATATATATATATATATATATATATATATATATATATATATATGTACGTAATAATATATGTATACATGTGTATGTGTATATCGTGTCGCGTATATGATATTATATAGGTATATACGTATATATATATAACTGTATATAATATATATATATACATATATATATATATATATATAACTCTACGTAGCTCCTTAGAGTCTCGGTACTGTCTCTACGTATCACAGCCTGCGTGCCTCGCCACTGTCTCGTCTCCTTTCCAAACCGTTCTCGCTTCCTTTATCGCCGAATTGCACTAAAATACACTCGGTTTCTCGTAGAAGTTGATTTTTTTCAAATCATAGTCCTCCAAAATTATTACTGTTTGCAGGTATCAGGTACGCGAATTAATTCCACGAAACAACGGCACTCAGAGACAGCGGCATTGGGAACGAAAATCTTCTCTCGTCGCGGTATCAACCTATACACGGCGGTAGTGAAGGAATGCAATTTGAAAAAAATAAAAATAAATAAAAATAAAAAAGTGATCATCATCACACCACATTTCACTAGATTGCATACATGTACGAATAAACGAACCCTTTTTTTAGGAAAAAAAAAAAAAAATAAAAAGAAATATTTCCGCAAAAGTAGTTACATATTACAGTGTAATATGACAATTTCAAAAAACGTGACCTTCGTATTTATTATTCGTTCCCAATAGCGGTGCACTATTATAAAAGTCACGGCGCCGTGGGACGCATACAGTAGTAGCCAACGTGACGGCTAATATTGAGAAGACAAATAAAAATTTAAAAAGAAAGACACTAAAAATCGGATGAAAAAAAAAAAAAAAACCACAAAACAAACTAAGGTATCACGTCCCAGATCTCGGTAAGAAAGGGAGGCAGCTTCTTGTTTTTCAATTTCAGGCTTGTGCATAACTCGCTGTTCTGGTTACCAAGCGTTCGCAGTTCCGTGAGAACGGATAGGAGCTTAGCAAATATCATCCCCGACTTTGGCCTCCGCCGATTGTCAACATAGGCCTTCAACGCCTCGAGGTAGATCTCCTGTATTTTCTCCACCTTCCATCCTTCGACCAAAGATGGCCTTTCTGTTGTAGTAAGAAAAAGAGAAGCAACGATATTAAAATGTATAATAACGATTTTATGAATAAATTTCGACAAAAATTCAACAAGTAACCTTTTTAAGGGAAAGGGGGGGGGGGACCACCACCTACCGGCAAAAATAACGATGGCCGTAAGCAAGGCGTACTCGGCGTTGTCGACCTTCATCGCGAACATCTGCCGGCAAAATCTTAGGAGATCGTCAACTGTTTCGCCCATTCCGGCGAGGCTATAGCTGTCTTTGCCGTAGGGTTGGTTATTCGCGAATACGATACTGTCAGACACAGCGTCGTAGCTCCTCGCCATCCTCAGCATCATAACTTCGCTTGAGCAGGCCTTGAGGAGGGCTATTTGATCCTCGCGTAATAGTTTGTCAAACCCGGGTAACCTTTTCGCAAACTCGACAATCAGCTGCACCGTCAATATCGTTATCTCGGTGATATGCCTGAACCTCGTGTCACTCTGGTCTTCTCCTTCATTGGGTTCGTTCTGAAATTGGAAAAGTAAAAGGATAAGAAAAATTGCTTACATCAATATAGCAACGATACCCGGTTTCTTTTTGCAATACGTATTTACAATGCGCGTACAGGTCATTTTTTCGGGTATATATTTTTGAATACGAAAATATATTTACCACATGTTTAACAAAAAGAAAAACTTATTCTTCTGGTAAATAAAATGTAGCAGCTTAAAATAACGTACAATTTTAGGTTCGCAATATCAAGGAAAATATTGTTTTCCATGAAGATGTTAGTCGAGCGGATTCGAGCATAGGCGCAAGATCAGAAATCTCACTCTTTCTCTCTCTCTCTCACTCCTGATATGTAAAATCGGATACGGTGATGATAAATCTTCTTCTTTAATTGTTATATCAAGATTCTTCCGCTTACCGTGATTCGTATGACATCCTCTTTGTTAGGTTGTTCGTACTCGTTCTGAAAGTAAACGAGCCTGTGGATAAGTTCCTCCTGCTCCGGACTGACGGGTTTTATCCCGTTGTGGGAATGGACGTTCGAACTACTGCTGCTCCCGAGCATCGGAAGATTTTCGGTCTCTGCCGGTTCGAGCTTGACCCCCATCTGATCGGCGCCCATGCCGCTGAGGCTTCCGGGCGATCCGTTCATCGTTGTACTGTTTGGTTTGTCCTTTTCCTGTTTCGTACAGCGTCGTGGCGACGCAAATCGTGAGACTTACTTCACAATAAATGGCGTGAAATATATCGGACGAAAATGATTTAGGTACACGTGTACAACAAGGTGACCCAAGACTATCGCCCCATGGACTGCCAATGTATGTTTCGTGAAAATGTGCGACTGAAACATGTTTCATTTCTCGCAGAAAATTTGTAGTTCCGATCACTCGGAACGGAACAAAAATAGGGCTTGCAGATCGTTATTTATGACCGAATTGACCAATTTCAAACGACAAAGGATCCCGCAGAATCATTACGGAAATTGGCTCCCGATCGAATTGCATGGATTTTCAGTATGTCGTAGTACACATCCTCCCGATCCGAAAAGTTCTCATGGACACAAGTCCGAAAAATCAATATTTTCCGAGATACAGGCATCGGAAGAGAGGTGTCGAGATATTCATGAATAATAAAGCTTCAAGGGAGCTTAAATCAAACAAATCACTCAAAAAGCTGCACGGTTGATTCTCAAAGATGGGCAGGAAGCTGTGATCGAGACCATCGATGCATTGTTTCCATTCATGAACTCGCTAGTTTACTGGAAAGAGGTACAACATCAGATTTCGCATGAAGAACGAGACCCTCCGATTCTTGCAATAATCGAATTGTCCTATTTTTCACGTGTGTGCCAAGTCTCTGGGCTTTAATAAGCTTTGTAATTCACGAAAATTGCGAAATCCATGGATATCAAAAAATTTTGATAACCTTCTTCCTAAGCCTGTATTTCGGAAACTACTGATTTTTCGGTCTTGTATCCATGAGAACTTTTCATCGGCAGGATATATACCATAACATACTGAAAATCCAGGCAATTCGATCGGGAACCAATACCCATAAGGATTCTGCAAGGTCCTTTTCTGTCAGAAGTGACAAACGTTTCACACCCGCAGATTTTCACGATGAAGACACTAGTAGGAAAAAATTTTTCGTCGGTTGAAGGTCATTTTACATCAGTTTTATTTTAGTTACAAAATATTTAAATTCAGCGTTTCGATCGGGCCCTGCCGATCATATTCAGGGAATACGTAACAACCTTTTCCGCTTTGATGTTGTTTAAACGGCATGATGGAATGAAGTGAACGTTGAATTTAAATATTTTGTAAATAAAATCAAACTGATGCAAAATGACCTTCAACTGACGAAAAATTTTTTCTGACTAAAATACGACAAGGTCACGAATAATACCTAAAGATGAAGGGACTGTCAGCCTAAGGGTCACCCTGTATATATGTATGTAATAGATATGTAATGTATATCGATGTTTCCTTACCCCTACCTTCTGGGCCTTCTTCTCCTTGCGCTTGACCGCGCATTGATACTCGGGTACGACGCATTCGGGCCGCATTCCAACGGTAAGACACTTCTTCAGCCTGCACTCCTGACACTTTCTACGCATGTACATATCGATCTCGCAGTTATTTCCATACTTGCACTGATAGACAGCGTTCTTCGTTATGCTTCGCCTGAAGAAACCCTTGCAACCCTCGCACGTGAGGGCGTTATAGTGGTAACCCGAGGCTCGGTCCCCACAAACCAGGCACAATTCTTCTTGCTGCCGCGGCGTCGGTCCCTTTTTCTTTTTAGCGTCACAGCTGTCCGCGCTGTACCCGTTCAAAGAACTTGGTGGTGATAAATCGTCCCTTCCTGAAACAGAGGAGAGAGAAAAACAAACGTCAGTAACGATCGGTCGTCGAGTTCCGAATGCACCGAAAGTGCGATGATTGCGACGAAAGCTTCAATTCTAAGCTTCATTCACGAGTTTCCTAATTCATTTCATCAATGTCCTATATCTGTAGCAGCTCGAGTTATGATACCGGTATGGTAAAATGTTGCAACGAGATTCGAATACAACGATAATCGATTCCATCAGTCCATTAAGACGAAGGAACAGTTAACCGAATTAATTGACTACTATTATACTTAATGCTCGGCAGCTTGGACTTGACAGTTGCGTAATGAATCCAAGTAAATGTGAGGCAATTTTGACACCCGTTAGTCTTGGATGTTGCAGGAGAATCGCTAATTACTTGATCAAGTGTAACACCTTCGTTGGGTCGTTTATAACAGTCACCGTGACCCGAATTAATATCGTGGTAACACAGCGCGGCTATGAAAATTTCATCTTCATCGATCGTCGGAGTTTAAAAAGGTCACCACCGTACCAAATGTTAAAGGAGAACCTGTAACGCTTGTAAGATGTGATACCTACGGTTGCAACGAATCGCAGATCATGTAAAAGTTTCACCATAAATATTATTTACACGAGTGTCCCACTTGTGGACAATAAACGTGCCGCCTAGCGCCTCTACGACGCGATGTTGGTGCAGTTTTGCACCGTAAGACAAAGTTGAGGCTTTGATCGTTCACGGGTTATACGAAATGGTTGAGAGGCGCTGTGCCGGTATAATATGGTCGCGCTATGCTGGAGTGTGTACGAGTTCCTGTTCACGGGGCAATACGCATACATAGTAATAAACTCACATGTAGATACTTTCACCAACCGTGACATCCACACGTTCCACCCGATGAGTTAGTTAGTTACATGCGATAAGAGAATAATAGATACACGAGAACGTTCCGCCACGTACTCTACGTACGTACGTACGGCCTAGAACTAGACCCAGAGCAATTACTATGGCCGGTGGATGTGCGTAAAACCTTCTGGAATTGCGATAACGAACAAACGACGGTACTGTTGGTCGAAATGGCGATATCAATGCGCATATTTATAACAAAGATATACAGGTACGAGTACTCTTATACGGTAAACCAAATCGGTTCGTCAGACCCATCGTGCGTCCGTGTCTCCTGCTTCGTAAACCGCGATACTTTCACCATCAGGTAGTAGGTATACTTTCTTCATCTTATACACCGTTTCATCCTTTCGACTCTGTATTCGTGATTAACGTCGTGTTGCAATCTTTGGCTAACGGCACTTGTGATCAGTGAGGATTCGTTTCTTCCTCGAAGTCACGGAGGTGCTCAATCGGCGACTGTTCAGTTCAGAACGATCACGGATATATTTGAGTTTTCCAAAAGTCCGTCATTTTTCAATGGTTTTCAAACAACAACAACAACAACAACATTCTTTGCGGTACCGGATTCTTTGAACTGTGATATATTTGAATGCCGGGACAGATCTCCGTGTGAAAATTTCCAGATTTTTCATGTTATCATTTCGGTCACCTTCATAGTACCAGAAATGAGAACCTCGGACGATATTGTTATTATTGTTAGTCGGTAGTCCTGCAGGTTAACGCGGATGATAGATGCTCAATACCGTTTCACCGAAGAGTCCCATTGGTCATGTAAATATGCAAAACGCAAGAGATTTACGGGTACCTACGGCCTGTAGGATAAGTTCTTGGTGACCCGAGGATGGATTTCATATTTATGCGGCACCGTGCATTAA
This sequence comes from Neodiprion pinetum, assembly GCF_021155775.2. NCBI lineage: Eukaryota > Metazoa > Arthropoda > Insecta > Hymenoptera > Diprionidae > Neodiprion > Neodiprion pinetum. Next base: position 31,060,995 of record NC_060236.1, on the reverse strand, counting down.
AGAGAACGAGCAAGTGAATCATCGAGAGCGAGGTGTTGTGCGGCGTTCATAAATTTGCTTTAAAATCCACCCCGTACATGCTTTTGTAAAATCTATACATCATGCGTCAGTCACAAACAGCTGCTTCTGACAGGTAATCGGCGTCTGTGACATTGAGTCAAAACTCGCTCGGTTGAGAGGATTTCTTAATCGTCGAGGGATCGTTGCAGACGACTGTTTGCCATTAAGTGCCCAAATATATTATATACGCGAAGGCTCTCGGTGTGCTTTGGGGAGACTGATCCCCGTGACATTTTGATCAACTTGAATCTTCTTCCAAGGTTGATCGGACGGACCGAGCGAGCATCGCTCACTGCGTGAACATTTCGGACGGAGGTGATCGAGGCCGGGTATTTTGATTCGATAAAATAAGACATCGGAGATTCCAGAGTCGAACATGGACCAGGTGTACAATGGAATTACGTGCCTCAATCGAAGGCCATCCACGAGACTGTACTTATACCCGCAGAGTTATACCTCTACACCTATATCGCGATTGCGAGGAGAACAGGATCACTGCCGAGTTTCGCCCCGCAGGTTTCCGTGCTGGTTAGCAGCGCGTTGCGGAGCACTGAGCGGCCTTGACTCTGGTACCCACCTCCATCTTTCTTACTTGCGCAACCTAGCCTAACCACCCGGGACGAATGGCAGGCGAGCCAGAGCAGCCTTCGACTCTCCGCAGATGGGGATCGCCATTAACAGTAGCAGGGGAACGAGCGGCGTCGGCGATCGGCGAGCGAACAGCCGAGCAACAAGCTCGAGAAGCGAACGGAACGGCGATCGGGTTCGCGGTGAGCACTGAGCAGAGTACTTCTGCACGCTATATCCTCGAAGGAACCAACGAGTGTTATTATAGCATCGGAGCAACAACAGCAGCAGCGGCAGCTAGACCCATTTTGCAATCTCGCTCTATCGGTCGGCCATCTTGATCTTGTTTTGCGTCGCCGTCCTTCTTTCACTAGGCTGAAGTTAGTAACGTTAATGTTTGTGCCTTTAGAACACCTTAAGAAGCTGAATTTACAAAATCTCAGTTTGTCAATGCTGTATTAACGGTTTACGAAATTACAAGTAATCATAATGTTACAAAGTAGCAACTGTTTCCCAAGATGCATCATTACATCAACGTTAGACATCAGTCTGATCATTCCTGATCGAAAAACAACCCGATTCTGGGCACAGCTCGTATTATGATTTTGAAAACCCAGCACTCGCGCAGTGTGTTTGCAAATGATGTAATCGTTTCTAATTTTACTTGACATTTTGATCATCGCTATTATACCCTCCTAATGTTTATTCTATACAGAGCCGACTAGTCAGTCTGCAGCTATGTATTCAATGCGATAATACACATATACAATCAAGATTACATCGTCGCGGTTTAGTCAGTATGCATAGTTGTAGAATTTAAAGAAAGACAGAGATAGATAGATGGATAAAGGACCGGAGTTTAATAAAAGGACTGCGGTATCGAATTGCTGTATAGAGTTTAATCAGTCTTATAGCCCATGCAATGCGACCTCGGATGAAAAGTATGTTTCTCTTTTAGAAAGTCAACGTGCAGAAGAAGCTGCTGTACAAATATATACCCGTGTAGGTAACCCTGCATACATATATTCACATACGACTAGATCCGTATATTCATCTCATCTCAGGTCGTATACAGATCTTCGGGAAAGTTATATACTTAGATCAGGTGACACGCTTTTAGCTGAGAGTCTTATGATTTATGTCCACATGCTATTTGACTTTGAATCAACGTCGTCACCGAAACTCCGCAAAAATTATAACATCCGGATCAAATCGTCGTATTAGTTAATTCAGCACCGGAAGTGACAGTTGCAATTTTAATTTACCGATTGTTTCCTCAAACTAGACAGTCAATTTTACTAGATACGTACAAATATATATACACTCAATACCACTGTAAGCGCGCAAGTCCCGATTTACGAAAAATACAGTGGAGCGAGAATTCGTTGCGGTCAACTCGGGAAATTTCGTGGTTTCTAACCACGTTTACGGACTGATTATCGCTCCGGAGATTTATACCCGTATATTAACACGTAGCCCATTAGATGAAGAGAATCAAGGTTCGGAATGCACGCCGTGGTATAACGCAGAAATGCAATGGTCCGACTTCCTCCTCGTAAAGCGGTTTGTTTGCAGAGCAGGAGATTCCGACGTTGGATGAAGCGAGCACGCGAGTCTTATGGTATGCGCGTCGGAGTCACCAACACAAATCTCGGACTTGCCCTCACAACCTGCAGTCACGCACGCACGCACGCATCGCATTATAGTTGATATAGCGTAGTGCCAGCGTATACAAGGAAAATTGCGGTCCTCGCGTTGCATCGTAACAGCACAAGTTTGCGCAACAGAAATGCAAAGCTGCGTTATCCGGGTACAGATCATCGTCGATGAGTCATTACGCAAGTGTCATCGTTATATCAATACTACCACCTTCGCTAACGCCGTAACTAGTTGGTTTCTCTGCACTGTACGTGTTACGGATGATTGTGCAATTCGGTGTAATCGATCGAAGATGATTTTAATCTCGGGAGTATAATGTAGGTATCCTGAAACGAGGAACGGTTCTCCATCCGTCGCCATTTTGTTCGACAGCGTGACGAAGCCGATGACGACGACGACGACAAGATAGGGCATAATATTATACTTGTAATTGTCTAAACCTGACAGGTAAACTTCCGAAGCGCAACAACTATATAAAGCAGCACCGACTTGTCTCGAGACGCTTCGGTGTGTTTACAACCGAGGCAGCTAGCGTAACGTCCAACCAGTCGTCGTTGTCGTTGTTGTTCTTCCAAGTTGCGCAAGACAATTTGTCCCTCCACCGTCGGTTCTCCACCACTCGCCAGCCCTGGCCTTGTCAGCGCGATTCTCGGCTCTCCTCTCGCCTCCACCTCCACCTCCACCTTCGCTTCTTCCTCTCTCTCTCGATCTCGTATCGTCCGTATCCTCCTGGGAGTAAACTTAGCCTCCATTCTTCGATCAACGTGGATTGCTGCAGCTCCACGGCATCCATCGCGAATGTAGGACTCGGTTCCTCCGGCTTGCAGAAAAGAGCAGAGCGCGTCCTTTCTCCTCGGTTCGCGGTTCTGCCTGCACACCTACACACCTCTCCAAGAAAGAGGCAAAAGCGGCAGTGGCGGAGGAACGCTCTGTTTCTTCACCGAGTTCAAGGATAAACAGACAGCCTCGCGAGAGGTTATTAGCCTTGCATCTCGTTCCGCCGGTCACCCGTAGCCAGCTGCACCGTCAGCCATCCGCAAAAAGTAACAACGCGGATTGCCAACAAGCAATCGGAGCAGCCTAGTTCTCTCCACTAAAAGGTGCCCGTAGGAAATCTTGCAACGTAAACACACCGTTCGCGACAAACTCGACGTGGTTTCCTCAGCATTTCTAAACTTTTCGACGTCACGGACCGTGTGAATTAACGAGCGACGACGTCGCAGCTCGTAGTCTCTTTGGGTCATGGCCACAATGTGTCGTTTATGGAAAGCCGATGAAGTTCTCAACAGAGAAACGGCACGGAGATTGCTGCGGTTTCGTTATTGCCACCTCGAACGCACACGCACAAGTTGTTACAATACAACGAACGGATACGTGTAGCCGACTGACAACCTTACGGAGTTATCACAAAATTGTTTATCAACGGCAGTTGCGCGTGTAAGACTGACTTCCAGTTAAAACCGGGACACGATCCTTGCCTCCTCGGGGCCATTTCCTTAGCTGGCGTGTACCGCCTTGTATACGTTCGGTGTACGGTCTAAATTGGGTCGAACTTTTAGAGTGTCGCAAAATGTTTGGACAAATAATACAAGTCAAATTGGAAACGGAAGAGGTATAAAGTAACAGCGATTGCGCGATGACCGTACCCTCATCTTTCGTACGCCACGCGATACGAGTATATCTAGTCCAGTTTCAATTGATGCCAAATTATCACGAAACAGATACCATTCGTCGCCAGTTTGTCATACCCTCTCTCGTCTTAAACGTCGCACAAGCCCGCCAGCAAGAGTGACCTACTGACCTAACCGATGCGCTGACTACACACGCGAGATTAACGAGATTAAACACGTATAAAACGCGTTGCGCAGAATCTCGGCGATTCGAGATCAGTATTTAATCTAGGTTCCCAGAGGGCGGTGCAAAGTCGTTCGCGTGTTTCGGGTTGTTTCGCTGATTTTATTGTAACTATTATTCACAAGGTTTATTGTGCTTATTTACAAGGTTTACGAGGTGGGGGAAAACGAGACCACCGAGTTCGATCGATCGATCGATACGTGAGAAAATCTCCATGTGGGTACGCACGGTATGAAGTGTCGGTAATTATTTGCCTACGTCGATTGCGCAATTGCGACATTGGCTCAGGAAGGGTATTACAAGGAACTGGAATGACGAACCGCGCATGAGAAACACAAGCTGGCGCACGTGCATGACCCTTTTCAGCCGTTTAGTTGAACGGCTCACCGTGGTGCAACGGTACTTTGAAGGCAAGAAGAAGGTGAGGGAGCTTCGAGTAACACGGTTCGGCTCTGAGTCTGCGATAAATGAATTTTGAAATTTTCTAGAGGATCGACACACGCGACTCATCGATACAAGAGAGCTCCCATTCGTGCGTAACTCCATTATTCATTCGTTATACTGTCACTTATGAAGCGTATCAATATGCTTTGGGTAGACCACGAGAGAAAAAAAAAAGAAAAAAAAACCACGCTGTCTTGAGATTCGCTGTTATATTGATGCTTTTACGAGGATAGTGCTAATAGTGTGTACAGTGTCGAGTTAAAAAATATGCTAATATTACGAGCACCGTTTCCCGGACGTTCTGTATCTGTACTAGAAGCTTGGTGTACTATACATCGAAGACAATGGCATCCGCCACCGTCGGCAAAATCCGTGAAATTAATGGCGAACGTTAACTAAAACGTGACACTCGGACATGGTAAAAAGTGAACTGACGACGACAAGAGCGCGGCGGTTTCGTTTATTGTTGTCGTGTGCCTGACGATGATCATCGTGTAATCCTGATCACCAAGGGTTCGTGAGTAAAGGATGATGTACCACGCTTCGTCATTGATAAGTCGACGAAGTATGATTGTCGCGAAAGAAACAAATATACACGGAATGAGAATATAAAGGTCAGAGCGAATCCGAAAACCACTGCAACAATGATACACGGATCAGTAAATCGTCGAACAACTCGATCGTCCGTGACGCGCGAAACTTCGCCGACCGACCGAAGGCGTTACGACTGTTTTGCGCAATAGCGTAACCTACTTTTTATCACGTTCCAAGAATTACGGCAGCACAGACTGTGGTAGGAGCCAGCGAATCACCACCGAGTCGCGGTCCCAGTTACCAAAAATGTTTCCAATCGTTTCGAGTATAAGGTCGATTGTACGAAACAGAGGAAAGAAAACGAGACGGCCGATGACAATTGGAATCTACGACATTCGTATAGTTATATGAACTGTGAAACGAACGCGCATCGCGACTGTGGATGCCGGTAACTCGCGTTATACCTTCGATGACGGGATCGCAGGAAAATATGGGGTCCTGGGTACTCAACAGGGTCGTTTCCGCCGTGACGTTGCGACGCGAATGATGCAGCGAAGAGCCACGCTGCTGCATATCCAAGTCCCAGAGTTGTAGGTCCTCGGCGTTTACGGCGCACTCTGGAGCCGCAGGGTGAAAATTAGGCGGCGGAGAAAGAACGCCACTGCTGGACACTTCGGGGCTTGACTCCTGAAACCCACCACCGCCCCACCGCCTTTTCACCCCGGCAACAGGGACGCGGGGGACGGCCAGCATCTCGGCGATTTCCTCGACCTTATGGGCCGCGGAATCAGAGTTCGGTTCACCGAGGGTGGAATCCTTGGCGACGAGCTCCGCACTCGACCCTCCGGAGGGCCAAGTGACCAGCATGTGTTCCCGGGCTCGTCTAGTGTTCGAAATTCCAAAACTGATCCTTCTCCTTTTCCTCCTCCTCCTCCTCCTCCTCCCCAGGCACCACTAACTACCGCCACTACCACCACAGTGAGCACAATAACAAGGAGAAACTGCACAAACACCGAAGCACGCTGAACCACTTACTACACACTGTACTTCGTGAATTCTGGTGAAGTGAACAAGACCAGTTTTCGATCCCGAGGAACACATCGGAAGTCAACTCGCTTCTTTATCCTCTACAGTAAAGTTACGCATGATGACCGGGAAGGTGATACTAGTACTCGAAGTTAGAGATCCTCAGGTGCGACCGGTCTCGAAACTGATGTAGCTGGAGCGAGCGCTCGGTGCACGACACCAGCACGCCGGCTGCCTGTCATTGACTGAAGGTCCGCGCGGCGGTCGGTCGGTTGGTCGGTCGGTCGGTCGGCACGAGGACCCGGCGAGGAACGCGAGAACCACCAGCAGCCTCCCGGCACCAACGGCGATACTTTCACTGCGGGCGCGCGCACCCCAGTTTATGGATACCGGATGGTTCTTCTTCCTTACACTCTTGGTCCTCGTCGTCCCGATGTCCTCTCCTCAATCTTCGACGACCCAAAGTCCCGACGTACACTTTCCCCCGTCGCGTTAGGAACACGTCAGACTCGAAATCGTACGCCAGTCGTGCCGCTCCGTGAGGTCCTCGGCGACCTACTGCGGAAGGATCTAACCCGGGAATCCGTCTACCCCGGGAGAGAAGAAGGCCAGTACCGCTGAATGGGTGCGCCGGTGCGCCTGACGAGGATGCAGGTCAGAGGGGAGCGGTGGGGGAAGCGCCCTCGCGGTCGTGACGTCACCCACCTGTTACACCCCGCCGGGTCATGGCCGTCGGCACCCGAAACGGGGCCAAGCGAATTAGTCCGCACACGACGACGCGGGCGTCCTAGGAGTCGTTGGTGTGGCTTAGGTGGGACACACACGAACCCGATAACCGCAGGTACCGAATTGCCATCCGGCCACCGCTGCTTTCCTCCGGACAATGTACAGGTACGGAAGCACCTGACAACCCAGCTTGAACCCGAGGAGGACAGTCGGCAGGTGTCTGACCCCAGTCCGGATTTTGCTCTCCCTATTTCTCTCTCTGTACGGTTTAAAAAGCCGTCTCAAGGTCACGCGCATTCGTGTCATTGCATCATTCCACCGCCCTGGGCACATCGTGTGTAAGTTCCACGGAGTGCAAGTGTTTCAACCGAATGCAAGTGTAGCACTGCTTCCGGTTGTATCACTCAATGTGACCCCTTATTCATTTCAAGAATTTTTTTTTGCTACACCTTCAAGGGACTATGATCATAGTACTTGCATTCTCTCCTGGACTACCACCCTTCAACGTCAAAGTTATAACCAGTGTGCGGTTCGTAGCACAAATATACCGTTAAGTATCATGTCTGTGTGAAAAAGGTCCTTGTGGTCTCTAATGAATAATTGAAAAGGTTTGTAGGTTTCATTTGTCTCAAACACTTTCTCTACAACTGCTGTGAGGTACTTTTACCGCCATCTATTACACCACGGTAGAACTAATACCTACTACGGTCAGGCAGTTGACTTTTTTCTTCGCATAACTTAAGGACATTCAACGTTATTTGTGCACATAGAATTTGGACGAATTAATAAAATACGAGTACTTATACTACTACTAGTTATTCGCAAACACGTACGCGAAGTTTCGAGTTTTTTCTTCGGCTGATCTTACAATTAGTCAATTACTTTATTAGACCATTTTGAATATTTTTATCGCACACTGTCGAGACTGTTTTTTATATTGAAATAGTATGAAAAAGTTTGGTTAAAGTAGTTTGGTTTTATGTGCAACGCGCGTCACAGTCGTAGCCCAGAATGATGTAACAGCGAAATTGAAAATTGCACTACTCGTCCTGACATAGTACGCATTCCATTTCTATTGATGCGAATAGTGATCCTGCGAGTTGAGCACCAGCATCTTTCATCCGACCATTAAGAACCCTCAATACAACATTTCTCGGCAGTTCCCTCGACCAGGTGACCTAGGAGCGGGTGAGCGGCTTCTCACCACGCTCGAGTATTTCCCGAGCCAATTACCACGGCTGAAAAAAGTCATGGAAGCCGGAGACGCTCGCAGGAAATGACTGTTATTTTTTTTTTTTTTAAGAATCGCGCGAATTGAAAGGTCGTGTGTAGAAGAGTGGAGGCTGCCTGGGCCCATCACCGAATACCGAAGTAGGCATTGGTGAATTTAATAACCACGTGTTCAAGACTGTGACGAAAGTCAGAAGAACTGCTGCTGTTTCCTCACACATGCCTCCGGAGGGGCCTAACGCGAGTCTACGATCTCAAAAAGGCGCAGGCCGAGTCATCCATTCCTGAAGCGGACCGGAAATGAGGATTACTGGGATTACGGGGCCTCGTGAAGCTCCAGTGAACACAGCGAGGCTTTTGCCACACGCACCAAGGCCCAAGCTGTGCTCAACACCGAGACGGTCTTTCCCAGCTCCCCTCTATCCTATATTCTCTATTACGGGATAATGAGGGGACTCAGGGTTCATGATTCGCGTATAATTTGTTCGCCATGATTCCGGCGTCGTATACATCTGCGCCATTCTCTTAATAAAGAATATGCAAAACCGCCGTGGTTGGGGGCGCTCTGATATCGTACTACCAACGTGGAAAACGCCATCGAGTACTACGCATTACCATGACAATGGTCTGTGATTAAATCGCAATCACTGTGAATATGAACAATCGACACCGCGGACTACGCATTAATAGAAGTTGTAATTCCCACATTGTTAACACCTCAGGTGCAGACTGGCACCGTATGTATATCCAGATGAACCTGTCAATTCCAATGCCAAGGTCCGTGCGCAGAGGACACAATACTTTTCTGGTTAAATTACGCCTCCATTCAACTCGCATCATATATTCAACGTCTCCTGCCAATCAGCTGGACGCCTATGTCGAAATTCCTTTGAGGGGTTGATTTCCGTTCGCTTGCTGTTGCGTGCTACGAACCCCCGAGCAACGGCTTTGGGTCTTGACCTGCATAGCGAAAGAGCTCAGCTGGGTGAGAAAGGTCACCAATGGAAACTCCCATAACCGGGCGGCTCAACTGAAAGCGTAAAATGTTATTATACCATTCCTACGCAGAAATGGAATTCTCGTGCCCCCGATGCAGGTCAACTCGGCACAGCAAGGCACGCGATCACAACAGGGACAAGTTACGATCGACAACGAGCCAGCGGTAACCTAATCTTCCCAAGAATTCCAGGATACCCGTACATACATACATACATACATACATACATACCTACCTACCTGCCTTTCTACCTAGCAGTTCTCGACAGAATGTGTTGAGGAAGTATCCCGAGGGGGAGAGTCAGGTATAAAATCGAGGGTTTCTCCCGGCAAGCAAACGTCGGATGGATCCAACCGACGCCACGTGGAATCGGAGAAGGAAAAAGTGCGTGAAACATCCTGTGACTAGGGCCAGCAGGATTCATATGATGATGAAAGCTAGACCCACAGTCGTAAGTCTGACTGAATAAGTAGAATCAGGTCGTAAAGTATTCGCGAAATCCCCGCGTCACCGCAACCCGCAGTTTACGCACTGCGCCCGCTTTCTTGCCGTAAGTAGAAACATACCTGTGCGAATGAAACGGTAAGGTATAATGGTCAGAGCCTTCAGAGGTCCCCGAAGGCTCTAGACCACAAAGACAAACCCGACCCTTTACAGGATCTCTTGGAATTTCTTGGAATTTGAGGTTCCCCACTCCTCCAGGGGTTGGTGGTGGTTCGCTTCGAATCCGACGTAATGAAAAGCGGTTGAGTTAATATTCAGCGACTGTGAACTCACGGGGTCATTATTAACTGTCTAAGCTCCAAAGCACACATGCGGGTGCAGTAGATTTCGAACGGTAGGTAAATTTTCAAACGTTTGCTTTTGGCACTACACGCGAAAGAAAGTTTATTAACCATGCGCGCGGCATCGGCGTGAAAGAACTTTCGAAAGGCGGAGCGAAGATATTCGCCGCTTCTTTAAAGCGGTGAGAAATTTGATAGATCCGGGTTTCGCGACAGCGACTCGAACCGTAATTATAAAACTTCCGACAGCTGTTTCTTGTGCCCCGATCTTTAAGTGCAATTTTCTCAGAAACACAGGCGGATAAACAGGTTGCGCGACCTAAATTGGCAAAAAGATTCCACTTCCAGATGTCGGAGCTAACGAAGTAGGGGGAAAAGCACCCTCCAATCCTTGGCGGCACTCGTAAGTCTCCGAAATAGTAGCTCACGATCTAACGACCAGTCCTTATACCCACTTCTTAAAATTAATTCGCTTCCTCTCACTTCCAAGCCTGAATAACACCAAAGATCAAAAATATGGTTACGAGTCCCCTGCATCTGCTGCATGTTCAGGGTGACGACAGTTTCCCGTCGAAAACCTTGAACCATTTATTTCCTTTCTCCCCGTGCCCCCCGGGTTAGCTGGAAACGAAGCGGAAGTAGGGGGCGACCTGAATATCAAGTAGCTCGAAATTCTTCTTTCAACGGACCTAAATACACACCTCCGTCCCTTTCCATGTTTTTTCTTCTTCTTCCTTCTTCCTGCTTTTTTTTTCCCACACACTCTCTCGGGGCTCATCGGTAACTTGTGCGGCTCATGCCTTGGAGCGGCCAGGTCGTCTGGGGTCGGAGGAGGAAGACCCGAGAAGAGGGAGCCGGGCGGTGCTGACCTGCGCAACGGTTGATCGCGCTGGGTCAGGGACACGCGCCAGTTAAAAGAGGTCGCCGGGGTCACGGAGAAGTTCAAACCAGGTCAGGCTCTGTACGTGTACGTCATCCGGCTATTGTGCCCAGGAGCTCCTTCCTTGGCAGCTGATACCCTGATGCTGTAACGATGGTCCATGAGTACAATAGATCTCTACGCCTGAACCATTATTCCGCATCCCCAAGGTTTCCCCGTTTCTCATTATTGTTCCATACAACTTGTTCACCGATCTCTCGGCGATGAGGAATAATTCACACCAAGAAATCTGCAGAACTTTCAGTATTTCGTGATCTTGCAAGCTTCGTTCTAAAATGGAATACCCTCCTTTCCGGTGTTGGCCTGGTGAAAAATGTGTTCCGCAAGGCGGATATAGATTGGTACATATGCTGCTTGTTTGGTGTTTACATATTTGTTCAATACACTTATACACCACGACGAATAAATACGGTACTCTGTTATATTCCAGCTCTCCATCGCTCTCTCTGTTCCTATTTCTCTGTCTGCCTCCCGGGAGACCGAGGTAAACTAGGTCAACGGCGGCTGGATATCGACGTGGCAACCACCTGCACCCAAACCACTGAAATTGATCGGCCCTGTCGACGAGTCGGGTGGAGAGCTTATTTCTGCACTTCACGACCGTGATATCAGAGCGAAGCAGACAGAGGAGGCTTGCATAATGACGGAATGAGCAGCCAGCGATGGATACATTGTCTGAGCTAACTTTATACACGGTACAGGAGCTGCAGAGAGCGGTTCGTGGGAAAGATGAAAGAGCAAGCAGATTGTCTACAGTCAAGGTCGATCAGCCGATCGTGAGAATTATCGCCACTGACCCAAGATAAAAATAATTATTAATGTTTCGCATGAGTTGTATAATGTCATCATACTGCGAGAAAAAAAGTATTCACCATTTAAAAAACTCACACGGTATAATAACATGCATTATCGCGTCAGCAAAATTTGACTCATGTGGGTCATTCGGCGGTTAGGACAGCACGCCAAGTTTCCGTTCGGCCACACTGAAAAACGTTGCGCAATTTGTGCCGTGCTAGCCACTCTTACTATTAGCAACAGAAACGCCTTAGCGAGGGTTAGTATTAGCTACAATGGCGCCGATTGCAATGCTCTTTTTACTCTGTCAGCAATGATCGACCTCGTATTTGCCTCATATTTATCCATAATTACCACTCTCAACTTTTAAACCATAATCTCCAAATGTATTCTCACTGTGCCTTGCCCTCTTCTGGCACTGACGCATTGAGAGTAGTATTTGCTGAAGAGAACACCGAATACACAATATTTTGTACGATGTACTAAAGATTATCTTTTTTAATTTTATGGATGACAGAAAGATCACGCGAAACATCCTTCAAAAAGTTTCACCCGGGATATCATCGTGAGTATATTCGGATCAGTGAAGTGTATGATACCGCGGCAATATTTTGATGGGTTTCTTGAATTTCCCTAAGGGATATACATCGTCGGAAGGAACGTATCGTTCCCTGTTGAGCGACATCGACTATGCATTTTCTCGTAACAGCTGAGTACCAAGTCTAGAGCCGTCGCGATAGGTGATAAATTACTATCGCCCAGTAATTTACGTAACGCGAAGGTGATGATAAAAATGCGGTTTGCGACAGTCTCATTTTCATCACCATTGTCAGTCCGATAGAGCAAGAATCCAGGAGGTTGTGAGCGGGGAAAACAGAGGCAGCCTCGTCTAACTGGTTTGCGCTATGTCCTCATCTAAGGAGCTCCTGGTAGCCTGGGACGAAGTCCACATGGAGGTAAGTACAAACCTGTCCTAGTCCCGGCGATGCGGTCGCATATAGCAAGCACCAGCAGCGCAGCACCGCCTGCGAGTCGGGAAGAAGGGATACGGGTATTGGGACGGGAAGGAAAGGGAAGGGAAGAGAAGGTTGAGGTCTGAGTTCGAGGCCAACCTGCCGTTCGCTCACTTTCCCACACGGGTTCTAGCGCGGACTTCTAGGCATTCCATGGACTGCGCGCGCTGCGCGTTTGCTCCTCGATCACGGCGACTGACGGCACCAGAGAGCGAATGGTGACCAGGGCTGCGTTCACGCCGCAAGAAACATGCACGAACAACACCGAGGACAGCCGAGCGACACCGAACCTGGCCACGGCTCGTGACCTTATTAGGCAGAATATTCATAGGGCGAGTGACAACGACAAGCGAGAGTGTACCGACAACGACGACGACGAGTTTGAAACTTTCTCGCATCGCTATTACAGTGGCTCGATCGACTTTTTTCCATCGCAACACCGCCGGTTGCTTGATTCTTGCAATGAGCTAATACCGACTACTGTGAGGTTTTGCCGTCAGGTTAGTCAAGCGTTACCTACGCTCCTTGTCTGTTGGGTATCTTTTCTCTCGAAGTAGGTACAATTTAAAATTACAAACACATTTTGCTGCTTGGCAAGAGTAGCTTGTTCACCGTGGTGGGTGAAGTAATTCTTGTTTTTTGTTTTTTTTTACTATGGCTGCTCTCGTCAGGGTCTTCCAAATGTTTAATTTCCAGTTGATGGCAAAGATTCACGCGCAGTCTTTCGCAATTACACGTACGATTAGAGTACGAAGTCGATTTGTTATACCCGAGGTCCAATCGACCCTGGGTATCTTGTAGAACAGTCAAAGACTTGTCGCTTGGATGTGTCTCAGATGCGGTGAATAAGAAGGCCGCTTACGCATTATAGTACGATGCCTAGTACGTAGACGTAAAAAACATTGTACGACGAAAGCAATTATATACTAAGAGGTATTTCTGCGATTTCACAATGAATGCGTCGAGAGTCGTATATGAGTAGGTATGTGAATACTGAATTACGACGGTGGCCCAGATGCCTGGATAAGGCTTAGGCACCTTTACGCTGCTGGCAAACCATTTCCGTGAATTGTATTACCACCCGACGCTCTGCTCCTAAGAAGAGTATAAGTATACATATATATCAGCTTTCTCCCGCCTAAAACTACCGTAGAGGAATAATGAATTTGACTTGGACTAGCCACGTGCTCTACGAAGCACCGTTACGCGGTTACCGAACCAACGAGTTTTTAAAACAGGCTTCCATTGCTCTCGAGCTAGTCTTCAGGCCACCTCGCGCTTATCAAATTACAATCATCTTCGTCTTTCTCTCGGTTCTTATAACTTTTTCGAGAAACAAAACCGGCTCTTGTTCCCCTGTTTTCATTGCTTTTCACGTATTTCACTCCCTTTCTATACCTGTCTAGTCATTCGATATCGTCAACCAAGAATAAAACAAGCTCAAGTCAGTATAGTTGCGAAACTCGTTCGTTCGTTCCCGAGTAATTTTTACGCCTGATCCAAGCGGCCGTTTTGAACGAGTTCCATTGCGTAACGTCTTGGCCTTTAACGAAACATCGGACGTTGTTATACCGAGACGGTATTTCATCGAAAAATTAGGTTAATGGACGTATCGATTCAGTGTTTGAGTTTCTCGTAGGTACGTGATGGATAGATGAAAGATACCTAACATCAGTACGACGACTTCAAACTGCAATGACAATTTTTTCAATTAAAACCCAGACAAAGCTTGATGCACTCATCAACCAATTATTATCCTGGAGTCATGGTGTTGTGAACGGCTACTAGTGACACATAAATTCTCAGCCTCTCTACAACGCGCTACACGATGGAACGCGGATGACGCAGACATACGCGGACTGTGTATCAACCGCACAACTCCTGCCGGTCGTTCTCCGATCCCTCCACGACGAGCCAATGTCGTCTTATCTTAGCCCAACCAGAAACCGGTCGGTGCCTCTCAGCTCCGTGTTGTTGTCGTTACGTCCGTGGAGCTCTCAGGCATAAGTCATGCGGGCGTGAAGACATACCGCACCGTGATCGGTGGCGCCACCTGTTCGCTAAACCAGACATTAACCGGAGTCTTTACGTTCACTCACAGGTGGCAACGCGGTGGCGGCAGTCTTCACGATCACGGCTGCATCGAGTAGAAAACAAAAATAACAGACATTCCGTAATCTGACCATTCCATTTATTACTTGTCACGCGATCTAGAAAACGATCACTTATCTCGAGAAAACGTAGCGAGTGCAGTCTAATTGCCAGTTAAAGAGACTTATGTACGTTCGAATTAAAATAGGTCATAGGACAACAACTCTCAAGCAGATTGGAACGTAGGAATGTTTTCCGTTTACATTTTCTGATATTATCCTCTTTCCCTTATACGCCATACTATTTTTCCTAGTCCAGATATGACTCGGTTGGAGATAGAAAGGTAGGTACGGAGTCGAAGACGTTTGGCAAGTTACGTGACAGCGGTGCAGATGACGACTACGAGGAGGCGTATCGATCGGCGTTCGCCTTACTTCCAACCTCAACGAAGTTGCACGCACCGATCGCATTTTAATTATCCACCACCACGTAGGATTCTTTGGGGTTGGCTCAAAGTAAGCAACAGCACGATCTGACGGTCGATACAGAGTGATGGGTACATAACATCATGATCGCGATTGAAATTGGACACGATCTGGTTCACGCGTCAGAGACTCCGGCAGCAAGCGGATGCGCCATTCAGATAATAGATATAACTGCGTCCAACGAAGCGACTGACTGACTGACTGACTGACTGACTGACTGACTGACTGACTGACTGACTGAGTGATTGACTGAATGGGAAAGAGATAGTTGCATATGCCGACCTACGCCAACGTGATTAGAGAACGACGTGTCGCACCCTCCGCCTTAACGTTGTTCACGGTGTAAATGTGGACCCTCGTTCCTCAAGTTTGAGGTGCATGAAGGTGCGTGCTAAGGGAAACCAGGAGGACCGATTGCCGTGCGCGGTGGGACCATATGACCTTACGATATCCCATATAGACGCATCGATCGCGGATCTGCGGTTCCCACAATCGCGGTCGAACGGACGAATGTAGGTTGTACATTTTATATAGGTGGGTATAACGTGAATGCGCAACCTCTGACGTGAAGCCTATCAACCGCTGCTCAGCCAACCGAGCGAGCATTTTTTAGAGCTATACGTTACTCTCGGTGCAGTGCAGTTGATGAACTGGTTTAGATCTACTGGTTTAGATAATAGCAGGTTCATACCATTATCCTACGTAGATCAGCGTCATGCAGGGATACAATCTCTCATCCCCTCCTCGAGCATAAAGGTACATTGTACAGCGTGGAAGGTAGAAATTGCAGTGGTCAGGCTCAGACCTACCCTTCGCTCTTTAATTCTGATCCCATGAGACGCTCTAGTCTGGCCGTGTGTAAAACCATTTCTACCAGGCACTCAGTACGTGCATCTAGTCCAATCGACTTTGAGGTTTGCAGGATGGATGGAGTGCAGGTAGGTACCGCTGATCTAAACAACCGTCTTTCACCACTCGAAGCCAGCCATTCCCTCCGCAGTATTAACAAAAAAATAAAATAAACCGCTCGTTCGATGGTTGAAGGTGTTCGTTCCTTGGCCTGTGCTCTTTTGCACCACGATCCTATGTCGGTGAGGCCGGGAAGCAGAGGCGTCACTGCCCGTAGTTGTGGTATGTAGTTACATACGGGTGTTCGCCATTTGCATAGATAACCGCGAGTAGATTGTTTTGTGAGTATTTACGACACGGTTGGTTGTAGGCGGGTGCTGCATGGTGTATTAAAGCCGTAACGCTGGGCGCCCGCATGGGGCCGTCACCGACACGATGAGAATTACGACTTCTGCAGAATGTTTAGCAAGCCAATAACTACCAACCGACCGCCTGCACTGGCACCAATCAGCTACAAAACAAACAGACTGGGACGGCTTATCGAACTTGTGTTGTAAGGCATGCGTGCGCGGACGTTCGATTTCATTTGACGTTAAAAAAGGAACTGTGAAAAATACGACGACGAGTCTCTCCCTCTTTCTTTCGCATAGGCACTCGTCTATAATCCACCGGATATTTACACCTGGGTTGGTACAGGGTTTTCACGCTTTGCAGGTTATCGTTGGCAACCATGGCAAGGCAGAAGAAATGAACCAGGTTCGAAGGTAACCATAATGTGCCTTAAGCCAGACGATTAGTTACGGGAAACATACAAAAGATATACTATCTTACGGAGGTAAAAAGTTTTTAAACTATTTAAGAAATTTTTCACAAGTGTATTTCAATGGGTACGTATGTAACTAATGCTATTGCCGTAGAATGTAATGACCATACGAACCACGGCAATTACGACACCATCGTATTTGGTTTCATTGGAAATTGGGCAACCATCGATTGAATACGAGCTGCGACCGTTCTTTTGTCACCGTCACCCTGCAGCAGTACGCAATACACCGCAATTTCTCACCACCGCAACAAAAACCGTTTCGTAATTGAAATTCGGTCAAATATTCGTCAACGTATACTGTCGCGATTCGATGCCAAGTCAGTTTTTACATCCAGAATAATTGTTCAATTCAACAGAAATATACCCTCTATTCGATATATATATATATATATATATATATATATATATATCTCTATTGCTGCTTGTCACGCCGTTCACGTTATAGGAGTATAACTACCGACCGGGTATATTCCTCATCGAAGCTGAAGCCGGAAGAGCGACGATCACGATTTCGTTTCCTGATTAACTGCGGTGCTTTGATCGAATATCGAAACTGCGTACGCACCGCGACGCGCCATTGTACGTCGATAATGATAAGCGATGGAGGTACCTGTTCTGTATATTACTTGCGTTATATTCCTTTGAATAAGTTCAATAGACCCGGACGGTACCAACGACACCGAAATCGGCCTGAACCAGGTACAAAAAGGGACGGCGGCGCTCGCTCCTGGACATGATATTAATTCTGTTCGATTTTCTGCACAATTACATTTCATATACCTAATAGAGCGGTAATTAAGTGACGATTTGTCGCTATTTTATTACAGCCAGAATTGGATAATGCTGCGAAATATTTCAGTTTCAACTCTAGTTGTTGCAGATAAATATCACGGAAGGTGAAATGTTCAACACGATTTCCAATTTTGTATCAATTATCGAAGGAAATAAATTCCAAGATCTCAGTATAGAACGTACTGAAACGGTCATTGACTGACTGGCGTTTAAAGGCCATCGGAAACACGTGCGCGATATAAATTAACGCATCGAAAACATACAGTGCCAACGATTCTGTTCAAGGTCAGCTGTATACTTTCACGTTCAACACCCCATGTACGAATACACTTGAGGTCAGTGATTCTGCGACGCTAATTTCTTGGACAAGTCGGTCACGTTGGCAATGGAGAATCAGCCCGCAGCGCCACCGCCGGCCGGTCGCGAAACAAGCTCAATCTTCGTAAACATAACATAATCCGTGATTGTCGAATCTAACCCAAAGATATAAAATAAACCAAAACACAGAGGTTAAGCCGATTTTTCGCGACCGGCCGGCGGTGGCACTGCGGTCTGATTCTCCATTGCCAACGTAACCGACTTGTCTGTGAAATTAGCCGTCACCGAATCACTGTCCTTGAGTGTACGTTCTATTTGCTCACAGGACATTCACATGCCGAAAAAAGAATGTGTAATGACTATATCAAATGGGCTCATTGTTTCTGTACAGAAGAAACCAACATATCGACACGTTTTTTTGAACGCTGCGTTAATTGAAATTAGATATGCGTGTATATCTAATAGCAGTATGTTCCGGTAATAAACGAATATACATCAGCACAATATTGAGCTTCGAGTCTTATCATTTACCATTACTATTCGTACGGGTTATTAAATTTCATTTACTTTTTCAAGATTTTACTGTAGTATTTTCGATCGATCGAAATTTTGGCAACATACGTATATATGCATATATATACATGTCTCAAGTATATAAATTATTCCATATTCACGAACCAAAACAGTTTTTGTACTGCGCATCATAGCGTGTTATATTTAACGTTCAACGTTTCTAAACTAGCATATAAGATACCCTAGTTTCACTACTATTCCATAAACGAAAGTTAATAACCCCGAGACGAAGAGAGACTGAAGGGAGTGGTGAGAGAGAAAGAGAGAAAGAAATAAAGTAAGAAGGAAAAAAAAAAAAAAAACAGTGTAGAAGTAACCGAAAACAAAAAAATCCACGTGCGAAGTCTAATTTACTCACCAATCTTGCCGTTGGGACTATACGGATCGTAGCTGCCTGAGCTCAACGGACTGGCATATCCGTTGTTGTTCGATGCCTGTGGGATCTGAGGCTGTTGTGTAGTCGGTGCAGTCTGTGTCTGAGATTGCGTGAGCGGGGTGGAGTGGGCCAAGGGGGGTTGTTGCTGTTGCTGGGGTACTTGGTACTGGTGATGATGGAGCTGCTGTTGCTGCTGCTGTTGTTGTTGAGGCGTCGCGTAAAGCGGATGCTGGGTCGGCAGGGGTTCGGGGGAATTGGGACTGTGGGGCGCCAACCAGTCGTCGGGTCGTGGCCGCTTATTGCTACTCGCAATACCGGCGAAGAGTCCACCGGCGCTACCGGCGCTCTGTATTCCCGCGTTGTTGTTGCCGCCCCCACCCCCGCCTCCACCGCCGCCACCGCCGCCTCCGCCTCCGCCTCCTCCGCCGCCGCCGCCTCCACCACCATCTCCTCCTCTTCTTCCTCCTCCTCCTCCTCCTCCACCGCCAGCGAGAGAAGTGCTGGCCAAGTGCTCGGGCGTCTCCGCCTTGACTCGGGGGCCCGCGGGCCCCTCGGAGGTGTCCATGTTAGAGGGCGCTAGCCGGGTAGCGGGGGCCAAAACGACGGCCCCAGCTCCCGCCACCACGGACGCCTCATCGTACCGCACCGCGACGCCGCCGCCGCTCACTAGGCTGGCCACCGTGACTCCGGTTTAACTGGCCGATCGGCGCCCACCGGACGCACCACGGTCAAATAAACGCACACCTCGCGTTCGCCTAGCGTCGATAAGTCGGTAAGGATGGTACCTCCGGCCGAAAAATTCACGAGGGTCATGCGAGGGATGGGGGGTGGGAGGGGGAGGGAGGGAGGGATAGGGGAACGGGGTTTTCGGAGAAATGTCGCTTCGCCTTCCTGTTTGGTTTTATCGTTAAACTCGGCGAAAAGAAGGCCGCGTCCCGGAAACAACGTCGTTTTTCGTCTCACCTTCTTTTCTTTCTGTCTTTCTTTTTCTTTTTTTTTTTTTTTCCCCTCCCTTCTTACATACAACAATTGATCGTAGAAAAACTAAACAAACTTTTCATTCTCGGACGTTTACATCCCGCGGCCGCGTTCTCCACTGTCGCTTCTTCTTCTTCTTCGTCTTCTTCTTCTTCTTCTTTTTCTTTTTCTTTTCACTCGCGCCAGAGCCTGATGAAACTGCACGCGTCACTTTATCGGGGATTACCTTTCTCGCACTTCACTCGTCGAATACGTCGAGGGCTGATTCGTGATAACTTTTGTTACTGTTCAACCTCTTTTCGATGTTGCTTAACAAACGTTAGTTTTCTAACGCATCTTTGTCGTACTCGATACCGATGATATCTCCTTAGACCTATACCACGGGTTGCGAGGTAAATACGATCGGTGTATCTGTAACAAAAAATACACAAACGTGGTTAGGAATATACCATAAACTAATTTGCTTCGAATCTATAATTGATGACATCGTCTTATTGTTTCATGATACAATTAATTATTAAAATTTTGCAATTTAAAAACTCTTCACATCAATCTTTACACAATACATACGTGTATATACATATATACGTTAACCAAAAAGTTGTTGGCACAGTGCCTGTCCTATACAGGGGTTTTCGTCCGATAAACTGATAGTGATCAAAAATTGATACTTGCGATGATAGATTTAAATATCGAACTAACGTTTTATACACCAACAGGTTATATCGCAGAGCGTTTGCTTACGCAGCGTTACAGACGTGATAAATAAAATTACTGTTATTGTGACATCATTTGCGTTGATCTTATACAATTCCTCTCCGTATTCAAATAAAAAAATTTTTTTTTAGTTTTTTTCATTTATAAAGTATTTTCATTTCCTGTAATCACAACGGTAAAATTATTCTCGTCATTTTAACGGTAGGCATAAAACATGGTAGAAAAATTTTTTCTCATCGTAAGAGAACAACTACTCATGACAACAGCGAAGACAACGACGAAGGTTGAACGTACATTATAGTGAGGAAATAAACAACTATGAAGTAACAAACGTCTACGTTATCCAATTTCTCGGTAATAACCTGCGGCGTATATTACGTATAAAAAATAATACGACCGTTTTTCGCTAAACTTTTTTGTCTAGATAAATTATCATCGTTCGATGTGTCAACGTGTAATAATCATTCGGTGCGAATTGTGGTGAGCTTGAGTAAAGCAACATATTTACTATATAGTGCATTAGAAATTAATCCGAGTACCTAAATTTGAACACAACACAACCTAGAATATCGACAATATTTGAGAAAACATTTCACAATTAAAACATTCGAAATGATTGAATCCGGGTGTTATTTTTACCACCTTAGCGACATTCAAAGGATTGCCTAAAATTATTTTACTAATAGTTATCTTCCGAGCGTATATTCGATAGTACGCAGAGCTTCATCGGCTTGCAAGTCAGGATTCTAGTCTTCTCCTAACTTTTTGATTCAAACGGTCATGTCGAGTCGATTTGTCGTCAACAGTACCATGTATAAATATTGCAGATGCGCACACGTGCATCCGTATTAACCATGAACGAATTATACCGTGTGACGTATATAAGAAGCGAGTCAAAAGGGGGAAAATAAACGAAAACGACTTAGGTCGAAATTCTTATTTCACCATCGATCGTAAGTGAGAGATAGTTGGTTTCGATGCGATCGAAAGGATTAAGCGAGTTCCATTCGCCCAAGGGTATAGCCATAACAGATTTTTACGTTCATGCTAATCACGCTAATTCCGTCGGCGAGAAATATGCTTCCTCTGGCGGCTAAAGAATTTCCGTAAAACAGCTTAAAACCCTAGGTTATAACTGTGGCTGAAATAATTCAACGCACCTGTCCAACACTTGTTACGTATTAGTCCGTTCGACGGTGAACAGCAATTTCAGGTTTTGAAAGGCGAACGATTTTACAACTTTATCGCGAAGTCACCTTGACCGAATCGCGTGAAAATATCGACGTGATGTAAAACCCGCAGGTTGGTCGGTCAGTCGATCCTTTCCCGATCCGAACCGCACTCTGTTATACCGGGGTAAAAATTTCCGCGTCGTTAATTTCAACAGTCGACGTGTCTCTGCGCGAAGCGAACACCGTGACGCAGTTGCCGAAACTGTGGAACCAAGGCCCCCCCCCCCCCCCACCCCACTCGGGGCCCAACTTTCTACGCAGCTATGGGCCCGAAAACCAGGAGTCGTTTACTCCCACCGTCCCTCTCCGTCCGACAGCTCGGAACAGCCAGCGAGATCTTCACAAGGAGCGTATAGTATTCTTCTTCGTCTCGGGTCGTGGGCCACTGCCCCAGTGGTCCCTCGGGTACGTGGGCCGAGGACTGCGTAGTCATACTTTTCGGGAGAGTCGATTCGGAGAAGCGTAAGTAGGTGAGGAAAAATCGAGAATGAAATGTTTCGATTCGATAATTGAATTGAAATTTCAAAAATTTCAAATAGGTTGCAGGTCGGATGAAAATCCATATTTTTTAACAATTTTACTATCATTTTTTTAACAAAGAGATAGCAGTCGCGCATCGAGTATATTTTCAATAATTTTATATTTCGAAGCTACCGCGAAGATTGATCTAGAAAAGTACGAGAACCGAGAATGCTGGAATGATAAAGAAGAGGTTCGATGTCGATGCTGCATTTTAAAGCGTTTCAAATCTCGTGTAGATTCGTTTGATTTCACTCTATCGTGACTTATTTTATTCAACAAACGTTTTTTTCTACCAATTATAAGCTGAAAGTATAATTTTCATTTATTATCTTGGCATTGTTAAATATTTCACAAAATCGCAACGGCGTCGATTGTGTTCAATACAATAGCAGTATTGAATTAACTATTAAACAGGAATAGAAAATCCGTTTCAGTAATATTGTAGAGAATAAGTCTTTTGAATAAAACGAGCCATCGTAGAGTAAAATCGGACGGATCTACTTGGTTTTTAAAAATCTTGAAGAAATTTTGAATGAAGCATTCCGTGGCGATTTTTTTTTTTATTACAAAAAAAAACTCAAATCAGCAACGTCCTGCTTCAAACGTTGTTTAATTTTTTTGTTTTGCATATCCGTATCGAGGGATTATTGTTTTGATAATTCAACTCGATTAACCTTTGCAGCTGCATTTGTTCAACCCAATTATTATAATCTCTTCGTATTTAAATTGTTTTGACTGTACACCTGCCAAATCTCAACGTGGATGGTCCAAGAGCGTCCAGCCGTCATATAACCGCGGGCGTCGTTTTAATTTTTGTGTTTTGTTAGCGGCTGCTGCTTTGACGCACGAGCCGAGAGGAGAAACGGGAATCTTTGGGATTCCGACCTCGTGAGAGAAAGGAAGGATACCGAGGGAGGAAATCGGAGAGGGAAATCGGTCCGAATCTTCCGGGGTCATTGATCGGTTCAGTCTTCTTCGAGATTTCGAGCTTTCACGGCCGTAAAATTGTGTCGAAGTTATAGTAACGTTAACGTAACGAAAGATCGGTAGAGAAGAAAAAAAAAACAATGTCTATTTTGCAACTTTAGTATTGATTTGAATTGCATAATCACTTGAATTTACAAAGTATGAGTAATATCTGGTTAACCTAAATTTTTAAAATCATAATCTTTCATTACGATGCATAGTAACATTAATTAACGCTGCAAACTTTGACCTCGTTGTTCTTCAAATCAATTTGAAATGTAATAAAACACTTTTGAAATAGATAACCATTTGAAATGTCGCCCAAATCCTGGAATTCGGAGGGGGGGTCACAAATTCTCGACTTCAGATTTCCCTGACTTTTCTTTACCTTCTGTCGAAAAGGAATCTGGATTAGTCGAGGACAGTACAAACAGGACGCAACAGTGAAGCTTAATAAACTGATTGACCAACTGCGCATGCGCGATGTCTGATTTTCACGCAGTCTGACCAACTCAAACTTCAGCTGTGAAACTCAGCTTACTGATATTATACAGATGATGAAAGTTTTTTCAAGTTAAACAGACTTAAAACAATCGATACAGCGATTCGATAAGACTGGGCAAACTTTTATTATTAATCGAGTAACCACCGATGACTGCTAAGATTTAATTCGTCAGTCGATACGTGAGAGTTCCGAAAATATCGATATCCCGTTTCGAGTCAAGTTGGCTACCCTGTCTTGCGGGCGAAAACGATAATCTCGCCGACCAATAGAGTTCGATTATTTGACGCATGCGCAGTTTCACTGCTTTCACTCGGGATGGACCGAATCATAAACGGTACTTCCGAAATTCGAACGTTAGCTTTAGGTTCAAATATTTATAAAGGGCAGCGCACCCGGTTCCGTCCCACCTGAGTGACTCGGGCGGGTGCTTGCCATTAGCGAGTGAATTCCGGGCCGTCGGAAAGGCCGGATAGAACGATAGCCGACGTGCCATAAGGAGAGTGAAAGGTCTTGTCGTCGGCGCCCTTTCGATGTCCTTTTGGCGACCCGTCGCCGCGCTTTGCCTGCCCTTTCCATCAACTTTCACCATATAATCGGGGAGACGACGAAGCCAACTAAAAAGTATAACCGGACCCAACGAACCGTTCGATGAGTATACCTCGTTCGTTATTCCAGTCCACGTAACACCCTGCATTCGTCCTTTAACCCGGCCTTGCAATTTGCTTGTTCTTCTTCCGACGAGAAGGTCCGATCATTTTTTTCCCTCTCCAGATCAAAAAACATGCTAGCGTGCAATCGTTCATCTCCTCGATCTAGACTCGCGGTTTGGCCAACTTTATTACCAAAATAAATATGTCAGTGTTTACAATTTTTCTAGCCGCGATGAGAGTTTCGGTGCTTTATCTTGACCCTTGAATCAATAGGTTGAAGGCAAATTTTACCTTATGGTCTATTTCTCATAATCAGTGTGTAAGAAGAAATAATGACAGAAACTCAATAAATCATCAAATTCTAACAGCAAAAAAGTTTGGATTTTTAATTCTCCGTCAAACCTGCACGATCAAACGAAATAATAATGAAAAAACACGAATACCTTACTTTATAGTCTTTCAAACCGTCACATCCAAACCAGAAACAATCGCGATAATATTTCAGAAGTAATCGAAGATTAAAATTATACTCTTCCAAGTTCAAAGCTTTACTCTACAAGTCTCACGTTGTTGTCATTGTACTATTGAGCAGCAGCACATTTATTACATAACAAAACTGCTACGTTACGCAAGCTGAAGATAAAAAAAATTTAACTATACGCATATAAATGTAACTACTTCCACGCTGATCGTGACCGCAAACTTACAATATTGCATACATACGTACATTGTAAGTTTGCGGTTACGATCAGCATGGAAGTAGTGACATTCATAAACACGTATAGTTAAAGCAATAGATAAAATAAATAAATAAATAAATAAATAAATAAATAAATAAATACTAAAACAAAAAATAACAGCAAAAACACCTGATACCGAGACATTTACTACCGCATTTATAACAAAGTAAATGGAAAACTTTGAACGGATATAAAATTTTTATTACATCTTCCCATCTTTACTAACTCGCACACGTGCTCGCGTCAATACTTAGACCAGTTTTTATCAATTAAACTTGAACGTTTTTCTACTTGTTTCATATAGACCCGTTCTCTCTCTGATATCGTATGATGTATACGTGCATGTATGTGTATATATATATATATATATATATTATCATACGTAATCATCGAATATACAGTATTCAGATTACGTGTATGTTACGTATACAATTTGAATGAGTATGATACGATAACGCTCGACCCCCCATCGTGCAGCTGATCATTAATCGTGACACGTGCAGCTGTGTTCCAGTTTACCCGACACTGTACAAACAGTGATTTCGAATGGATTTTAAAATTTGAGAATATTTCTTGGCGCCTCGATTCGCACCTGCACGACGACGAAAAGAAAAGAGATTAAGAACGAGGAAATATCAGATTTCCAGATTTCATCAAGCGTTGCGAGATGATCGTGAAAGAAGAAAAAAAAAAAAGAAAGAAACTGAAAAAAGAAAAAGAATGAGCGCAGTCAGGATGAGACACGTGGTGTTTTTTTCTCCGTGCGAGTATGAAGTCATCAACGGAGAGAGTCAATGTCCCCGCAGTGCCAAAAACGCGACGAACACGCCGCGGTTCGCTAGTCGAAGAATAACTGCCAATAAGAGGTACAATAAAAAGTAATAAAATCAATTAACGATGAGCAAGGATCGTACGCCGAGGAGTATGAGGAGGAATATGCAATTGAATCGGCAATCCAACGCGTTTATTCGTGATAAACAATTCGCGTACATCGAACCCGGCATACATGTGCGTACTCAACGCGTCATCGTCATTATTCTACAAGTGATCCACGTTTCGTGGGAAATCAACAAATCCAGGACAGGCAAAAAAGGATGCTCGAGTAATTCGTGCATCTGATTTTCTTAGGCGGTATATATTAATATAGTCAGAGATTAATAAGCGGAGAAAGAAAACAGCAAACATGTTTGGTAGAAAGGTGTTTTTTTTTTTTTTTATTTCATCTCATTCTTTGTACCGCATGCGAAAAACACTTGTTGCAAATAGCAAGAAAATAGTCTAATTCCGTACGATAGTATTTACGATGATTTGAAGTTCATGGTTATGAAAATATTTACAGGATCAAGTTCTTATGACGTACCGAATGCGGTTGAGTGGTATAACGATTTAGAAGAAGAAAAGGATAAAAATAAAGAATCACGCTTCTTCCCAGTGTTATTTCTGGATGACTTTCGTGTTCCAAAAGCGATCTTTCTAAATTGAATTTATTCAAAGAACTTATTTTTCCGAAAATCGATACTCTTTGCTAATTTAATAACTAAGATTCTCGTAAATTCACGATTTATCATTTATTACTATAATCGTGAGCAACGAAAAAATCTTTTCAAGTGTTGAAAGAGAGGGAAAATTAAAAAAAAAAAAAATACAAAGAAAAGTAATAAAAATTTAGAAATACTTAAAATTGAAAACGCAAGTTTCATATCGTACGTCGATTCTGAATTTTAAATCTCTGAGAATTGTTAAAAAAAAATTTTTACCAGATTCTACTTCGTTAAATTTCACTCAAACTTTTCCCAATTTTTCAAAGAGAACTTGACACACCTTACGAATATGAAAAATTTGATCGATACTCAAGAAACGACTATTGCTGATACGTCCGTGAGTATGTCTCGCGAAACAGTAAATAATATTGAATAGAAAAAAAAAAAAAAAAAAGTCAGCACTAGCATACGGACAATCATAAAATCTCCTTAACGAAAGAATTCATTCGTTCTCCGTAACATCTTTCAAATTCCACGTTCACCGGATTGCCCTGCCAGCTTTGCTACCGCAAAGCAGCGGTTCGTTTCGAGTTGCGATGAATTTCGGTTGTTTGTCCCCTGGACCGGCGCCAGTACGCGTCATCGTCATCACGTCTCCCAGGAGGCCAAGTCAGCAGGCAGCCTTTGAATGGCGCGTGCCAAGAAGAAGAAGAAGAAGAAGAAGAAGAAGAAGAAGAGGAGGAAAAAGAAGAAGAAGAGGAAGAAGAAGTAACCGGGAGGCGATCAAGGAAGACGGCAGATTTTCTCTCTTCCGCCACTTCCGTCCGCCTGCGACTGCCGCTTTATACGTACACCGCGTCATCGTCGCATACACACCCGCGTTCTAATTAATGGCCGTGTACGTCTCACACGCGTCGCGAGAGCAGACCGCCTGACTCCTACGTCGCGCGTCCTTGCGTTGCGGCTGGGATATCGAACGCTAAAGAACCGCGAAGCCCTGACCCACCCTAAGCGTGCCAAACAAACGAAGGATCGGCGACCGCGCTCTGCCTATACCCCCACTTTCCCGCCAGATACGTCAGATTTTCGTCATGAAGCTCATGACGTAAGAGAAAATAAAGTGTGTCATAAGTTAAGAACGATTTTCGCTCATTCTGGTAAGATCCATGTGAAAGTAGCAATAAAGTCCCTAGAAATTAAGTCACTAGACTAGTAAAACCTAGGGATTTCAGAGTCCATGAGTTGGAGTAAGGAGTAAAAGATTTCAGTTTCACTTTCTTGCTTCTTTCTTCCCTTTCTCCTCGACAGTTTACGGAAGAGGACGTGTGTAACAAAAAAAAAAAAACTTATTCTAAAATATTGCCAAATATAACCGACAGATAAATAAAATATTACCAGTGTATTACTCAAATACATCCACAAACATATCCTTCACAATCCAAGATGACGTTATAGAAATAATGTAGATATAGGTTACTTGAGATTGCTTATTCATTTCCGTATATTCTGTTAAACGAAAACGACAAATTTTGGAGTCAAAAGTTGGAAATATAATAATATTGACACTGATGGAGAAAATATCAAGCTTGTATGACGTCACGAGGTTCGTAAGCTTTTTGGAATCTGAAATTCCCTGACTTTTCACAGACTTTTTCCTGCTGCTAGCAATTACCTGAGTTTTTCTGGTTTTCCCTGTGCGTACGAACCTTGCCTCACCTTGGATATGTTTTGCGAATAGTTGAACTAAAGCGTGTGCGCATTGTCTCGTCTTATTTCCTTACATCACGACGAAGCTGAAGTTAGCAGCCGGAGGAGTCCAATCTTTAGAAGCAATGGAACACATGTTGTAAAAAGTTATCAATGATCCTTTTCGTCGTGGTTGTAAGGGTTCAGGTATCAATGTTAAAGGTCGAAAGTTCGAAACCGATTTCTGCAGCAATGTGACAGACTTTCCGATTCAAAATCAGGATGGCAATTCGACTCTGGTTCATACACGAATCGCGATGATGTTCACCGAATAGTAGCAGGACTGTGAGCATAAGTGGCGAATGAACGAACAGCTGAGTAGGCTTCAGCCTTGAAGTGCGTCTAAATGTCACGAAGGGGTTTGTCAGACGGGGGACGAAATTTATCCGTAATTCAAGCTTTCAATCTGAACGATGAAATCAGTCGGATAATCGAATCTGAAATCCGAGTATTATATTCGAAGTAGATAATAAACCACTTCGGTATCGGACAAATCATAACAGAAGATGCGTGAATTGATGCGCGAAATTGATTCCGATGAACCGTAACGCCGCTTCGTTTTGCACAAGGCGAGAGAAGTTACGTTAACAATAAACAAAGATTTCCCTGTTAGATCCATTCTGTGTCTCGAACCTTTCGCAGGTCTAAAACTACGCACAATCTTACTCGCAATCAGTCAATGAATTGAAATTATTCTTGGAGATGGATCAACGGTTTTAAAATTAGTTCAAGACAATGCGAGAACTGCACAATAATTCTGAGTCTATTTTAAACCTTATAAGGCATTTTCCGCAAGTCTGCCGAACATCTGCATCTGACATCATCCAGCTGTGCGGTACATGAAAAGCCGCGTGTATTTCTTTCGTGAAAACAATCGTGGAGAAAACAGTGCCATGGAAACGGAGAAGAATAGAAGCTTGTCATTGGCGGAGAAACGGGGTATAATAACGTCACGGTTCGTTCGGTTGCTATCTGGAAATTCATTCGCAGTGTCTGTTGAAGATCATGATCACGTTTAGCTGTTATTGATCGACGAGTTTACACGCTGTTGTTGGACTAATACTAATAAAAAACAATCGACCTCTTTGTTTCCATCCATCCATCCATCCATTCATCCATCTTTCTTCCTCCATTTCGCCAACAGCAACTCTCTACAAGCGTATCGCCCTAAAGTATAAGTTATTTACAAGAAAGGCACTCGACCTTGGTGACATTGCACATGGCACGCTGCTGCATGATGGTGCGTATGCTCGTGCACGCTTATAAGTGTTATTTTGAAACCGGGGTTATTTTTACCGTAACATTTATGCACCGACGTGCAACTGCCCCTGATGACATGCGCAGCTTGCTGGTGCATCGGCCATCTGCTTTCCTCCCTCGAGGATCCAAACTCTAAACCCTGGCCCTGACTATCCGTGACCTCGCATGTTGTTGCGGTACTGCCAAAATATCGAGGATCATCGCCCGAAGTGATGCTATGATCTTGATTTTGCTCCACATGCTTCCTGATCTTCGCCACTTGCAAGGAGAGTATCAGACCTCGAGATCACAGATTCTGCTGAAACCTCTAGGAGGGGGTTGTTTCGGTTTAAAATATGGAGCTTCCGATGTCTGGTTCCATGCGTTGGGTCTTCCCTCGCTCGATTTAGAACACATCGGGTTTTCGAAAATCCGCAACTCAAACTTTACTACGACTTTGAAATGTTATATCTCTTTACATTTCAATCTATCAGAACCCTGCCATTGAATATTTAAGAGAGGACAATGAAAATTAATATGTCGGGCAAAGATACACAGCGGGTTTCTTTCAATAGGTAATTCCACTCGTTAAACTGCTGATATAAACAATTTTAACAGGAGTGAAAAACGGCCTAATGAATAAAACTACGCATCGGAAGCTCAATATTTTAGGGGAAAAAAAACCTACAAGTGTCGGTAAAATCTGTGAACCGGAGGTCTGATATTATCTTTGTTAAGACTGTCGATCTAGTAACGTCAAGGTAACGAAGCATTGGGAATAAAAGCACTATGTGACAATTTTAAAACGACTTTGAAGCGGTCAAGTTTTCAAAACATGCGTACGCACGTTTTGCTTTCCTTCCGATTTACCGAATTCCAGAAAATCCCGAACTTTCCAACTAAATACGTTTCCTGAGCGCGCATCGTTGCAACAACATTGCTATAACTTCAACCTTACAGAAATATACCAAGAGTGTCGCACATGCAGACTTAACCGTTATTTCAACCGTATAGCCTCAGTAAAAATTTATCAACCGAAATTTCCAGCTGATTAGCCAAAATTCCAGCACCGGTTGTTGGCAGCATGCAGCTCGAATAAACGCATTCCGAGGCACTCAGCCAGCCAACCAGCCAGCCAGTCAGTCAGTCAGTCCGGGGTACCAAGCACATTTGGCGGGGCGATGCAGCAGAGCGTTTGGACGACGAGTTGTATAGGTTCCTACACTAACTGCAGGCACCAATGACATCTGGGTCAATGTCTGTGACCGCAGCCTCCAGAGCTGGCTGAACGCTCGCTCCAGGGATTGCGAATCCCGCTGGGTTACCTTGGACCCGGGGTACGGTTGCAGGTTCACCATTGGGGGTATGGGGATGGATGCACCGCTACTCGCCATCGTTGGTATTTTCTACCCCGGTGATGGTGGTGGTGGTGTTGGTAGCGGTGGTGGTGGTGGTGCCGCCGAGGATCGATTCCACAGACCGCGCTCTCGAGAGTGCATGCGCGATGAAACTGGGGCGCACAACCCACTTGGTTCATAGTGCAAGGCTACCAAAAGCCCCCTTTCTCATTTCCTCAGTCACACCCCGCTTCACTCGTTTCCCCCTCCTCAACCTGCAGTTCTGCGTCAGAGTGCATCCGCTCAAATCTCAATCCGAAGCCTTTTGACTTTTTCATACGACGCGTGATGCAGGGTTCCTCATCACCTTTCATGGGAGATACGTTCTCTTCGAACCATCTTTACAACTGTAATAATCTCACGTAGTTACGTACTTGAACTTTCAACGATCGATCAAGTTTTATCGAGAAATCAATTATTCCTGCATGCTAGGTACATAGATCTGCATCATTTGTGTTTACTGTACCGTCTGCAGTAATCACCAAGAAGTTTACTTTTAATCCCTTCGATTGCTCGAGTTATGACTACTGAAATTCCTGATTTTGAGCAAGTTTTGGACACAAGTTTTCAATATTTCTTGGTACACTTTATTGTTTTCTTAATCGATGTTCACGTAGATCGAAGCACCTCTAGTACCATTTGCGATCATAAACTCCGATTACACGTGATGAATCTGACCATAACTGGTACCAAGATGACACCAAAATCGGTACAAGTACCCTACTGAGATTCAATGATAAATATCTGAAGAGCGAATAAAACTTATTTGAGAAGAGTAAGAACTGGTACATGTTTGTGGATAAATATTGCAACGATCTATGATCCGTACGTTTACGATTCTGCTGCTTTTCGGTCAAGCTTGATCGATCGAACCTTCAAGTATAATAAATGAAAAAGTGAAATATTATAAAATTCATAACTCATAAATCCGTCGACTGATAATTTATCACGTACTTTCAAAAAAAAAAAAAAGAAGGAACAGATATTCGAAGCTTCGTACATTCCAATCGATTCCCACATCGAGTGAACTTTTCGGGATGCATTTTGTGGCCGAGTCTAACGGCTGCGGAACTTCTGTTCGTCAGATTATGGAAAAATTTCGTGATTACGTGATTCGAAGGCAGACAAGTAAAAGGGTAAATGTTATATTTGACACTTTTCCTTCGACACTTTCGTATACGTGGATTTTCGACTTTGCCGAATTCTCAGACTGGATATTCAAAGTAAACATGAAGTCCTGATACGTTTCTTCTCGCGGAAATTCCCTGACCCCAAGTTTCGAATTCACGTTTGGCACAATCCTTACGTAATCGGAATATACGCAACCGAATATACACAGTATAATATATGAAACGAGAAGTCAGTCGGATAATTCTTACATAATCGAGTTCGCCTGTATCGCATGATCCGATTTAGGCGAATGTATTATAAAAGCGTGCTGCTTACTGCCTGCCTTGATACCGGGTGCATTTGTGTGAACTCAGTCAATGACATTGTTTGATATTTATGAGAACCACGGAGGTTGAAGAGAAAGAGGGAGGGGGGGGAGGGAGGGAGGGAGAGAGAGAGAGAGAGAGAGAGAGAGAGAGAGAGAGAGAGAGAGAGAGAGAGAGAGAGAGAGCGATGTAAGTAGCCGCGACGTCAACCAGCCAAAAACAGAATGTGTGTATAATAACCCAACACGTTGAGGTGTCAATATCCGTTCAAATAATAGCCGAGTCATAGCTAAATATCATTCTCGGCTACGTCCGTCCGGTTATGTCACGAACACGAGATCGGACTTGTTGTAATAATAAAACCACGAAGACACGTGTTCGCATCAAATCGTCATCGTGTCGTTACAATATGTATCATGTTTTGAGTAGGAGCGTGCAAAGTTCTGTCAATGGATACCGATATACCAATCGTAATATCGTTCGTGGAATATGACACTATTTATACCTACACATCAAGCATTTGATAGCTTTATGATGCAGAGTACAAACCGCTAATGGTGTCACAAATAGTCTGAGACTACGATAAAGTTTAGTATACCAAGTACTTAAACGTTATTTGGCTGTTGATCTTGAGTTTCTGGGATGTATTTTTTTTTCTTTTTTTTCTTTCATTTCGTTTAATTTTCACCATATTACTTGGACGCGGTCTTTTTGTCCAAATGTGTAAAAACAAAGAGAGAAACAGTACCTAACCGGTCACGTGACTTGTAAAGTCACTTAGACCAATCGGATCGTCCGTCGAAGAGACGAAACATCGCTTTACCACGTCTGTCTGTCAGACACTTTCCACATATGGAAAAAGATAGGCCAAGTTTCCTCCAGGTACTCATATGGTCTAAT
The DNA here is from genome assembly GCF_021155775.2 of Neodiprion pinetum. Taxonomy (NCBI): domain Eukaryota; kingdom Metazoa; phylum Arthropoda; class Insecta; order Hymenoptera; family Diprionidae; genus Neodiprion; species Neodiprion pinetum. The sequence continues at coordinate 31,027,546 of NC_060236.1, read as the reverse complement.
TATAAGCAGTAAAGGTATGAATAATCTCTCGACAAGGTAAAGGCAAACATTACCTTATCAAGAAACATATCTGTGAAACAATGACAGGGCATCTATCCATCTCTTCTTGGTATACGCTGGGCGCTTGATCATCGCGTTCACCTTACTTCTCCACTTCGGGCAGATCATCAATCAAGTGATCCTTGTCCGAGGTCGAGCTCTCGTGTTAATGACATGGAAGTGGCAACGAGTAGCTGATTCCAATGAGTTAAAGCACCGATTGACAGACTCTAAATTCTAAAAGGATTCACTTTTAGCTCAAGTCTAAGAGATGCCTCATTACACCGTGTGTGACACCTTCCCGTTTAAATGACGTGTAAAAAACTTTTAATACTCAATCCAACTTCATTGAGCAGTTTTCCAAAATAATCGTGCGGTACGATCTGACAGTTGGACTGGCTTCATATTCTCAATAGATATAACAACGTTTTGGTTCTTTTCGTGTAAACCTTGTAAAGTTGAATTCGATACATCATTTCGAACGAAAGGTACAAAACGTCCTGATGTTTTCTACTATTCAATTTCTGGTTAATCCTTTCTAGGAAAAAGCTATTAATATTCGATCAGACAATTTAATTAATTACATGCAACCTCATATCTGTATAATCGATTTTGGATTATGTAATCCGCGAGGAAACTGGATTAAATACTTCCTTTTTTTTTATACCCATGTTATTCGAATGGGGAAAAGTTCTCATCAAAATCTTATACGTCTGGAGGATATTTGAAAAAAGGTTAAATTTGAAAAAAAAAATAAACATTCCCCTAATCAGAAACAATTTAGCGGATGTACGATGATGACGCGACCACGAACAAACAACCAAACGATTACTTGTCAATGACAATTGTGCACGTATCGATGATATTCTCTTGCCCAGGGTGACCTGGGCTGACCTGACATAACCTAACCTAACTTGTACTAACTTAACTTAACCTGACCTAACCCAGCCTAATCCGAGCCAACCTCCCGAGTCCGTGATATATGTCGTGCGACAATTTCTATGGTTAAAAAGAGGGGGGGGGGGGGGGGGGGGGCGGCGTTCGTTTGGTTGGACGACACAAGAATACATTCGTATATATATAATACCGAATGTTTGATCTCTGATCTTTGATCCAAGCCCTCGTTTTATAACGGCAACCGCGGCGTTTCGTCGTTGTCGATATTTTCACGCCAACGTCCGTTTTAATATCGTCGAAATAAAATGATAACATCACACCCGATGATAACAAATAGGGTAGGTTATTATATTGTAAGATATAGACGTGCGTTTATTTTCGTACGTCGATATCTCGAAAAGTAATCGCAGGATTTTTACGATTTTGGACCCAGTCGATGCGGTTCTTCGTAACTTAAGATCTCTGGGATTTTAGACGATTTCGACGAAACTGTTCCTGAGTTACTTTCGAAATAAGTTTTTTATTTAAACAATAACTCGAAAATGCACGAACCGATTCAGACGAGATTTCGTCAATTGCTTGGATTTCATTTTACTCAAAATAAATGAAATCTCGATCAAAATTGGGCCAGCCATACAGCAATTTGGCAGATTTTTTAGTAAGAATAAAAATCTTCTTATGCAAAACTCTTTTTTCCAGGTGGAACGGTTTTTTTTTTTTTTTTTTTACTTGTTTACGAATATATTTCTGAATCGAGAAACAATAACAATAACAAGTTATAAATAGTCACATTATATTATATAACAAACGTTAAACTGCAGCCAACCAGTTCGCGGTTAAACGTTTTCATTCCTGCAAACAATCGCGAAACGATTAAACACGAGCTTGATCAGGCAGGTGAAAAAGATGAAAAAAAAAAAACTCACCCAACCAAGCTATTCGATTTTCACACTTATAATGACACATCGCTTCTAGTAACGTCGGTGCAGCAGCACTTGCCAATTGCAATTATAATGTACGCAGTTTTTTTTAATTTCGTCATCGTGATTCCGCAATAAATATTACATACATTTAAATCAGTCAATTCAGCAAACAATTAAAACGAATTGACGTTGTATTCTTTATTTTCAACCGCATCGTCCGAAATTGTTATTTTTCGGATAACTCTTGTTCTATTCTGGAATCAAAAACGATGAACGAAAAAATATTATCAATGCAAATTGCACTTAATATTATTTTAAAGTTTTACACTTTGCTGGGATTCGAATTTTATATGTATTTCTTATTTATATTTTAGGCCAAGTATTCCCTTAGAACGTGTACATCATTTATCGCTCCGGTACAATAAAAAAAAAAAAAATGTAGAAGAAAGTTTTAAAAACTATGAGAGTACTAAGAATTTTTAAATTTTATAGTCAAGTAGAAGCAGTCAAGTTTTCAATGTACGAAAACATTTTGCCTCATTATAATTAACTGTATGTCAGATATTTCTAAAATTACGAAATAACGATTTCTCCGAAATTTGCAGAATCACTATACAAAGTAACATTACTAAAACTTAATCTTTATCTCGAATTTAATTCCAAACGATTCAAATTTCACTCGATCAAACTTGAGAGAGCGTATATTGAAGAACACAAAAAAAATATTCGTAATTTCCAAAATCTGAATCCACTTTGCTTTTTAGAAATAGATTACTCACTTCGAAACAATCCTACAGTTAGAAAATAACGATTTTACTTAAAATTGAATCGTATTACATTAACGTTACGAAACAATGAGTTTTCCTCAAATTGAATCGTTACATTAACGTTACGAACTTGACTCTCACTCTTAAAAATTTCTTTATGGAACTTCGTACAATTTATTGGAAGTTCTATTCAGATACGGAACAGTGAATAATTCCCCATACATTTACCGTTCGTTCAATTTACAAAATAACAATAAATTGACTACCCAATTTAGTAAATTCAAATTACTTTTTTCTTCCCGTGTTTTTCTCCAATAAATTTTGGTAAAATAAAAAAAAAATAAAAAAAAATGCAATTCTAAATTTACGAAAAATACACAATAATTAACGTCGCTGTACCGAAATTTCTAAATTCGCAACCTGATTTTATAAATTGACAATTCTTTCGTACAGTAACATGTATAGCAAGTTCACGATCAATTTTAACAGTGCGCTCTTCGTTTTCCTGGATAACGGTAGAAGAGAAAAAAAAAAAAAAAAACACGAAGCAAAGAGCCGATAAATTTTCACCGATAAAAGTGTTTTAACCCAATCGACGAATCGATCATCGAGTTGTAATAACGAGTTGCGAAATACACACAGCGTGTTATATTTCTTTTTCTCACCCGGTTTGTTCCCCGATTTTTACGCTTGCATCAAGTGGCGGACGGCACACGTTCCTCAACACGGCCAGCCGATTATTTGGCACGAGGCCGTCGTCGTCGTCGTCGTTGTCGGAGGAGGCCCTCGACGTCGTATACAGAGAGGGGGGGGGGCTCAACCTACTTTCGAGCGTCCGCCGTCGACGACACGAAACGAAACGACACGACACGGCACAGACAGCAGCAGCAGCAGCAGCAGCAGCAGCAGATTCGACCGAAGGCAAGAATCTCGCGATAGCGCGCGAACAGAGTGCGTTAATCAACACCGGTTGTTAAAAGTTGTTACTTTCTCCCACCGCAGCGGGTTTGAAACTCGATGCTTTGTTACGGACAACCCATTGCAAAAGAATTATCAGGTTAAAGTTTGTAGCGTTATTGTAATGTTTGCATTTTTTTTTAAATTCGTTATATCGCAGCTTTAGGATTACCTGAAATTTAGCAAACCGTTAATGTATACACTTGGGGAAATGAATCTGAGACGGATAATTTTTTACACTAGACAGTTACGTTGGCAATGCGGAGAAACTTACAGCGCGACAGTCGGCCGAGCGGGAAACTAACTCAATCCACGGGGATAATGACTTGTTGGATTGACATTTATTCTAAGGTCAGATCCGACGGTCATGGGTTATGTTACGTTTATTGAGATTGAGTTTGTTTCGCGCTCGGCCGACTGTGGCGCTGTAGGTTTTGTCGGTGTTGCCAACGTAACTGTCTAGTGTAAGAAATTAGACGTCTCAGATTCGTAGTCCCCAAGTGTAAATCATCAACAAACTGAGATTTTGTAAGAATTCAACTTCTTAGGAGGCTGAAGTTAGTAACGAAATTACATGGAAAAAATAAAACTGTTATTGTAGAATTTCAAAACGGCTATCAGAGTTGAATTTTCGACATATGAACATTGTTTTCTTCGTTATTATTTACCAGCTGAATTTCCGTAGATCCTGAAGGTTCGAGTGAACGATTTTTTCCGAACTTGCATTGTTGAAGTAACGTTACCAACTTCAACCTCGCAACATTTTTAGTTATTCTAAAGATTCGAAATATGTAGTAAATTTTTGTTTCAACGTTTCGACACGTTGACGTTACCAACTTCAGCATCGTAAAATATTACCACCTGAATCAAGCTGGCTAATGAAGTAACCGAAAGTTACTAGGACTTTTTAGTTTTACCCCACGTTTGTTGGTAACACAATTTTTTTCGCAGCGCACTCTCTCTTCTTCATATAAAAAAGCAAACAAATTTCCATTGTTTGTTATTATCACAATCAATGCTACCACTCTTATTAGTCAATTTTCTTTCCAACATTTACTTTTCTTTTTCTTTTTTTTTGCTGTGGTAATGGAACGTCGTAAGTTTTCAAACAAGAAAGTAGAAGGGGAAGCTTGTGTCAACACGCCACTCTCCTCGTCGTCTGCAGCCTTGAACCAGGCTCTCATGGATCCTGCGCAAGGATCAAGTACAAGCCACATGCGGGATGTGTGTTAAATAAGACGGCAGACGTCGAGGGCGGTTCGAGATTCCCGTTTTTTCCAAATTTCGCGAAAGATCGAGCATTTTGAACTTCCCGTTACTTAATTTTTCTTCGAAGTAAATAAGCCAAGTTCTTATCGAAATCACTTCGATAATGAAAAGTTGACTTTTCGTTAGATTTTGGACGTTTGAAGGATCTAGAGAACAACCTTCAACAATTTTCGGATGTTCGGAATTTTTTGTCCAAATTTGGTCTTAATTAATGCAAATTTTCTTACCTTAAAACTGACTAAATATTAGAGTTTACCGGTCGTGAGTTTTCGAGCTATTTGAGAAATAAGTTTTGAAAAATTAAAGAATCAGACTTGTTTATGTTTTATGAGGTCAAAACGCGTACAGCGTGAGATTCTTAGGCTGGATCCATCAGGGTCTTGTTTGTTATTTCATCAAATCGCACATTACATTCCTAAGTCACGATTATTTATTTGTACATTTTTTTATGCAATTTGAATGGGATTTCGTTTAAAATTACAGTTCTTACTATGCCTATATTTTCAAAAAGAGATCTTCGAAGTTTGAGAATGTAATCGTTCTACGAGAATTTCATTTATGCCGTAACAAAATTAATAGAAAGTATCGATTTCCGACCATCCGACCTCCTTATGATCGGAAAAAATATATTCACGCTTCTTTTTCCTCATCTTCTTCTTACCTTAAGAAAGATTGTTACAGCCGTATATTTCCCTTGAGGTTTTACTGATTGCGGAAGTAAGTTGTTTATACGGTTATAATCGCGATTCGATACCGAGAGGGAAGGTGGTATATAATTGAGAAAAAAAAAAAAACGGGACAGAAAAACGCGTAAATGATAATAGAAAGCAGGCTCGAAAGAAGTTTTATCGAAAAACTTTCGCTGTTCGTACGAAAGAAAAAAATTTTCACACTTCTCAATAATCGTCCGCAATTCATTAAGGGCAGACCCTAATGAAAAAGTCGATTTTTGTTAAGTTATAGTTTAGTATAAAAAGTTTGATCTTCCGAAGCATACAAAATTTTTTATACTGCAGTAGTTTCACATTTCTTACATCTAAATTTCCGTCGCACTAGGCTGCAAATCAAAATCTGTAAGTCACTTACTACATTTCATTTCTACAGGCAAATTCCGTACGAAATGTTTCATGATCGTTCGAGTTTTTTGGGCCTCTTATGAGAAATAGAAGTATCGCGACTTTTCCCTATCGTTACTAGTAACAAAGTAATCGCTGCAGTGATTAGCACTTTCCGTACTTTCTTATCTTATCGATCATGAAAAGCGTTTTAAAAAGTGAATCGGTAAAGTGTTTAAATGAGAAAAAAAAACAACAACAACACCAAACCGTGGTAAAAATGTTGCAATAAGGATAATGGCGTTCTACGAAGATGTAGAACGAAGACACCTCAGCGATACTTTTATATTCTAGAACATGCAGGTAGGTATTCATGTTACGGTCTAGTACCACACATTTCACGATGTTTAATGATGCACGATTTTCAATTCGGATCACACGATGAATAATTCCAAGAGATTTCTCAACATTTTTTCAGTCTAGGTATCCTTCGACTTGACAATCCATCTATCCATACTTCGTCTATTTCTCTTTCCCCTTCCTTCGACGTTTCCAACATCCGTACCGCACCGTAGCTTTATGACAATACATATCGATGCTTGAACAACCGACCGTTATATTTTTCAAGTTTCGTAAATCTGTGTAACGTATAATGTCCATCGTCGGAAATTAAAGGAGTGAGCCGTGAAAAAAAAAAAAAAAATATATATATATATATATAGTTATAATAATACGAGTAAACAATATTCAAAATCACTAGACAACGCGACAAAGTATAGGATTCCAAACGGTCCGAACAGTCGCTTCTCGATCCTAGATAAGACAACGCGAATGGATTACCATTATATAATCTAGATACGTATACCTATTCAGTGTCACGAAATTTGTCCAGGAGGAGAATCGCGATGATTCGTAATGGCCATGTTGGTGTGTGTGTGTGTGTGTGTTACGTGTGAAGAAAAGTCAATGATCGTTAAGAATAGATATTCCGCATCGCAGAGGGGCTCGCCTGGTGATACAAAATGATGTTTAAAATATTGACGCGAAACGCGGGTTGAAGAATGAAACGAATAAACGTTAACAACCAAACACAATATACAACAGGGTATAAAATACCGATGTAAGATTTATTTATTATTATTCCGGTTGATCTTGTCGCGAGATGAGATAAAAGAAACCTATCGTATAAGAGAAACAGCGGAGTTTCTTCTGTCCTTGTGGCGTAGTTTATTTATCTTTTGGAACGACGTATGAATTTATATTCATCGAGAAGGTGGCGTACCTACGTCGTTGTTGACGAGGTGGTGGAGGACAAGTAACACCGATGATCCATATTCAATCGGCATTCGCGGCACCGTCTCCAAAAAGCCTCGACCATAAGCCGCCGTCGTGATAGGTTAAAACGGACCACGTGTGTCACTTATGGTTATCAATACCAAAATAAATACCACCTACAACGATCGGTTTCGCTACTTGATCCACGAATGGTTTTCCTTGCGTCAATTTGGCAGCTGTTTTACCTTCAAAGACTCTTAACTCACGACGTTGGGTTCACTCTCTCAAGGAAGTCATTGTATAAACCTAAGAGTCGTAAATGGAATTTTAAAATCAAGGTACTTAAGGGGGGGGGAGGTTTCATTGTTATTCCATAAAATGTTATTATAACATCTCAAGAGTCTAAAACGACGAGACGCGATTAGTTGGTCAGCATCGCTGTAGATCAATATTTTCTATAGAAGCTCGAAAAGCTTGAATACAGAAGCGAATCCGGGAAAATTAACTTTTCCAAGTATTCAAAGGGGTGTTTTATGCCGCCGGAATCGCTGATTAGCCGTCAAGTAACTGAAGTTGTATAGTTTTTACTCATCAAAACTTTAAACACATTTTTTTCAAAATTACATTTTCAATATAATTGATAATAGTGCCAATTCGAGTATCCAACAAACAGAGCTACGGCTCAACCGGTATTCCAAAATACGTTTATGCTCTAATTAGTGGTCACGGAACTGAGCGCATAGATAAAGATTGTTCTTACAATTAAGATATTGCCGTTTCGTGAAGTTTTATTCATTCTCTGTTTCCACACTGCCGTAAAATTACCCGCGACTAATTGAAAAATTCCCTGATCGTTTGTCGAATTCTCTTTAACTTTCCCCGACTTCTTTGATTGTTTGTTCGATTCACCGATTTTTCCCCGAATGTTTTCCGAATTCTCTAACTTTCCCTAACTTCCTTGGCCGTTTTTAGAATTTTCTGATTTTTCCTTGCCAATTTTCGGAATTCTCTGATTTTTCTCGACGCTTCCTCAGCCGTTTATTGAATTCTCTAACTTTCCCTGACTTTTCCTTGCCCGTTTTTAGAATTCTTTCATTTTTCTCGAATTCTTCTCGGCCATTTTTGGAATCCCCTAATTTTCCCTGACTTTTCCCTGACTGTTTTTTGAATTCTCTAACTTTTCCTGACTTCTTCGATCGTTTGTTGAATTCCCCGACGTTTCCTTGCCCGTTTTTGAAATTCTCCGATTCTTCTCGACCTTCCCCTGGCCGTATTTGGAATTCTCTAATTTTTCTCGACTTTCCCTTGGCCGTTTTTGGAATTCTCCGACATTCCCCGACTTTTCCGATCGTTTTTCCAAAGTTTCTAACTCATCCCCAATTTCCCTTACCGTTTTAAAAATTCTCTCACAATTTTCCCCGAACGTTTTTTGAAATCTCCAACACTCCCTGACTTTTCCTTCACCATTTTTGGAATCCTCTAATTTTCCGTGACTTTTCCCCAACCTTTTTTCGAATTCTCAATCTTTTCCCCAACTTCCCAGGATTCCCTGACCATATCGACCACCAAGTACAAGAGATAACAAAGAACGCGACGGGTATTCGTCGGGGGAGGATGACCTTAGAGAAGTGGATTGCAGCGGAGGCGCCCGGGTTTCGACGTCGCGACGCCGACATGGATATAACATACAACCGGAGGAGATAGCGAAGAATTGCAAAGTGTAGGAACGGCGAGTCTCCTAGTCGTCGTCGTCGTCGTCGATGTCTGGAAACCGTCGCGGCGCGGGTTGCAAGAGCTATTGATCCTGCAGTAGCAGGCAGCTCTAGAACCAAGCAGCTGTCCTACATAGCAGCAGCAGCAGCAGCAGCAACAGCGACGAGGCGAAGTAACGTGCCTAAACAGAGAGCGAGAGAGTTTTCTCTCTATTTTCAACCCTTCTCTCTCTCCCTCTCTCTCCCTCTGTTCGAAATACCGCTGCACCGCCATCGATTGCGTTTTGCACATTTTCCCCGCTCAATTTCAATGCGAAATTATAAATTTTTTTAAAAAGAATTGCATTTTTTTTTCTCTCTCTTCCTTTGATCGATCCCGTGTTTCGATGCTGTACAAAAAGAAGACGAGATGCTGTATCATCATCATTTTTCGTATTGGTTCGAAATTATGGAAGAAGGGACAAAAAAAAAAAAATTCTCTTCCAAAGCTGTATATATATTAGACTGGGCCAAAAAAATTGACTATTTTTTTTTTTTTTTGAAAAATATATTGAGAATATCATTCGGTATGGCAAAAAAAAAATTTCATGAAATTTTAAGCCCTTAATATTAACTTTAAGAGGTCTATCATCGCTATTTTTGATTTTTAGTAATAATTTGATGTTTTACGTCAGAACTGTCGAAATATTGAAGTGAAAAAATTTATGTTCACTTATCCCTTTATAAAATTAAATTTCCTACAAACAAGGTCTGATTATAGATTTTTGTCAGACAAGCCGTTTCCGAGTAATTAAGCTTAATAAATTGATATAATTTCTCGATTTGACTTTTTTAATTTGGAATTTCGTGACTAACGAATCAATGAATGTATAAAAAAGATCATGACAGATTCTTAAAGGAAATTTAATGTTCTACAAAAAAGATCTCTTCATATTTTTGCCTCAATTTAATTTTTCGAAAGTTATTCTCAATTAAAATTGAAAAAAAACTTGAAATTTCAATTTTTTCCATGACCAAATTAAAACCCCCCTGACAATTCCAGGTTTTCCATGACCCCTTTTTCAAATACCCAGACAATAATTTCCAGGTGTGTAGCCATCACCCTGTTGATAAGAAATAGCTTATTTCATTTATAAGTTAACAGACTGAGAAGCGCCGGAGACAGTTTTCTTCTTTGATCTTCTCAGTCGCAAGAAACAAAGAAAATCCGATACGTCCGAAAGTTATAATTCGCATATAATAATCTTGTGATTTAATACTATATACCACCAACATTAATACACATTAATTAAAATCTGACGCAGACGAATTACGGAGAATTTATTTACGAATCAAATAAGATACTGTTAATCAGAAGGAGAGATAAAAAATGTTTAACCGTGTCACGAGGACTTTTTCTCAGTTACGTGTAACTAAATTATCTTCTTCGGTTATACGCTTCGCGAGTCTTCATTTTATCACAGTTTCCATTCAACGCATTTTTTCTACCCGACTGTACGTCCCATAGAATTCCTGGCAGTGTTTGACGGTTAATATAAAAAGGTATATTTTTCACATGCAGGGTTAAGATTAGCTTCCCTGATTATTCTTCTTCTCTGTCCCCTCGCCTTCTTGTTTATCCAATGCATATAACCCGCGACTTTAGGCTGAATGAAACGAATTATCATTACGTGCACATGTATGGTATAGTTATTTTTGGAGAGAAAAAATTAAATTTAGGCCTGCTACCAGCCGACGATTCGGGAGATATTCTTATTTTCCGTAAAAATTACACCCATGCTGGGAAAAACGGAACGTTTACATATTTCTATTCGATCATTACGGTTCTAACAAAGAACCATAAATTAGCGTCATTGTTGTCCGAATCGCTGTACAGAATTTATTCATACAAGTATTATATATAAAAATTTCACTGACTCCGGATCGCCGCGCTTATTCGTAACTTTTCTTTCTTTTCTCTCCTCTCTTTTATTTCATTATTTTGAGCTTTGAGATGAGATTTTCAAGATTACCGGTTTACAGAATTCTTTTTTATTTTTTTTTTTTTATCACGTAACCAAGAAAATCTGAAGGAACGAATAGAGAGTATTATGACATATATATACACACACACACACACACGTAATATGTATACAATACTTCGTTTCAGAATAAACTCGAATAATTTTCTCGAGTAAGAGAAAAAAAAAAAAATTAATTTCATGCCTGAAAGAAATTCTTCTTCGATCTACTTAGCAATGCGATCTTGACCACAATTAACCAAATCGATCATTCAAATATTTACAAATATAAAGATATATTCCATTCAAATGACAAAGGAACAATCTACCTATTCCGATCAAGATGTCCTATGGCTTACATGATTATGCAAGAAATAAATTACCCGGGAAAAAAAAAAACGAAGTAACACTTTGCGAGTTCAATGTACAATAATAGTTGACCTGGCGCAAAAAAGAACAAGTGTCGAGCATGTAATTAATTGTAGATATAGACGTGAATAAACATGGTTATATAAATAACAAACATCCAATCATTCGGATCGAATGATTTTTGTATGAAGTAAATCTTTTTTTTTTTTTTTTTTTACCAACCGATCGTGAGCATTGATTTGCAGCACGTGTTACCGTGCTAACCTAGCACCGGAAAATAAAGTAAGAAAAAGAAAATTAATAAACAAACGTGTTCAAACGTTAAAAAAAAAAAAACATTCGGCGCAGGGAGAATCGTTTTTAACAAAAAAAATTCTCCAGCCTAATGTCTACTTGCACCAATTAATCACGACAATAAATCGCACGTACGATTCAACAACAGAGTTCGATCTGGAGACAGAGTGGGGTTAAAAAAAAAAAAAAAAAAAAAAAAAAAAACCCATTAATATCACACGTTCGAACGCACGCGCGTAAGCAATGATAGATTTTTTTTTTTCTTTTCTCATGCGTACATATTTCACAGCAAGCACATGTACGGACGATTAGGTGAAGAGGGGGGGGGGGGGGGGGGGGGGGGGTTAATCACGTAATGAGAGCATTTTTGGATAATTTCAATTTGAGAACCACGAGCCTCGAGGTGGTTGGAGGTTGAAGGTTGGAGGTTGGAGGTGGGGGGGAGGTCTAGTCCTGCACGTGCGTCGGTCCACGCACGCGTGCGATTCCGACGAACGACGTGACTCGGCTCCTTGCTTGCCTCGCCTTGCCTAGCGATCAATAAGTGCAGCTTTTACCTTCTCGCATTTACCAAAACGTCAAAAAATATATTTAAATGTATTACATACGTGTGTATATACATGTATATGTATATATAAGACGCAACAATATGTGCGACGATGAGAAAAAAAAAATAAAAAAATAATACAGAATGTTTTTTTCTCTTTTTATTTTGTTTATTTATTTCTCATTTAACCGTACAGCTTGTCCAAGCTTCCTTCGGTCACGACACTGTGACAGAATTTGTGATTTAACGTATATTGCACGCACATTTTACGAATCGAATTACAGATATCGAAAAGTAGAGGTAAAGAATATATTTAAAAACTTGTTGTATCGGTCGGTAGATTGCGGCGGGATAAAAAAAAAAAATGTCACGCGGATCGATATTCTTATAAATATAACGACACGCGGCATGATTTCTGATGGAAATATAACGGGAGATATACCCTGTAATAATAATAACGTGCATAAATGAGTGATGGAGGCAAGTTTACGCAAGTTTCGCGAATACCGCGAGAAACGAAACGGTGAAACTCGCCAGGCTAATTGTGAGTGATCGACTACGCATGCGCGAAATAACCGAACTCCGTTGGTCAGGGAGGATATTATCGTCTGCAAGGCAGGTTGGCCAACTAAACTGAAAACGGTATGCGTATAAAATGTCAGACTCTTCCGCGTCGAGCGGCAAAAATTAAAATTGCGTTATTTAGAGAACAGTGTTACCGATAACCGGTAATCATTCTGTCGGTAATAAAAGTTTTTCCAAAATCTTTCCGAATCGCTGCATTCACAGTTTGAGATACGATTTAACCTAAAGATATTCGCATCGGTAACGTAGTGACCTCCGTAAGACGCGTTTGACGGGTGACAACAACTTGAGGTGGCAAGCCTGAGTGAAAATTCGAACAACCTGCGCGCATGCGCAGTCGTAGATACGATCTGTTACAAGATCCGTTAAGTTTCGCCGTTTCCTCTCGGTAATACGTATAAACAGCGCAAATCGCGTGCTGATGTCGGGCGGTTAAACCAGGCAGCAGGAACCGAATATAGAGAAACTCTCTCTCTCTCTCTCTCTCTCTCTCTCTCTCTCTCTCTCTCTCTCTCTCTCTCTCTCTCTCTCTCTCTCTCTCTCTCTCTTTCTCTCTCTCTCTCTCTTTCACGTGGCGTAGGGATATTAAACACACGACGACCGGCAATAGCGGTGTTTTAAAGTTAGCATCGTCGTCATAGCCACTCATGCGATCGTCGTCGTCCGAGTGTGACTTGGAATCGAGGTGAACGACGCGTGTGAGCTACCGCTCAAGGACTTTAGACCGTGGGATTGACGTTAGCCGCACGTCCACGAGCCAAATTACGACTCTATCGGTGGTCGAAGCGAAGTAGAAACGAAAGAAAAAAAAAAAAAACAAACTTTTTTGAGGAAGTTACAAGAATCATGTGTTACACAATTTAGAGTGGCTCACCGAAAATAAAAAAAAAAATGTTTCAGATCTATCGGATAAGATTTAGACGTCCCACTTCCGAGTTTTCGTTTTTACATTCGAATAACGCGTAAAAAATAAAAAAAAAATAAAACCGAAAAAAACTTCTATTTTTTCTGAATTTAATACGATTATTTTCAATTTTTTCACTTTTAAGTCAAAACAAGTGTCAAAATGTGCAAAATTTAAAAATATATCCGAAGACCTTTATCGCGCTAAATATTGTTGGTAAAAAAAAAAGGGTCCCTTCTCGATATTTTTCATTATCGTCAATATTTTCAAGCGAAATCCGCCGTGAGTTAAGTTAATCATTTTTTTTTCCCCCCGTGTGTTATTACAATGTAAAAACGTAAACTCGAAAGCGGGATCCCTAAATCTTTATCCGATCGAGCTGATACTTGCACGAGGTTTTTATTTTTCAACATAAACAACAGTTTTATAAGGAATCCGCGCCGAAAAAAAAATATACGTATATATATTTCGTTTTTCGGTTTTTTTTTTTTTTTTTTTTATACGAACCACTTAATCACGTAGTGACATTTCCCGCACAGCGTTACAAAATTAATCGCGTATTGCGAACATTTTTTTTTCGCACAAGTTACTGCAACAAGTAGTTACGCACGCAGTGGTTATTCGTTGTTACTGTTATTGTGATTGAGAGGAAAAACACACACACACACACACACACACATTTCTCTGTACACACCGACAAGCAGAATGTAAATTAATAATAAAACTGTTGCAAATAAGAAGAGAGAAAAAAAAGGGGGGGAGGGGGGGGGGGACGGGGACGATACGGTGAAAAGAAAAAGACTTCTTTCACATATTATGCGTCGTCTCGTCGTGACGAAATGGAAGTTGAAGGTATAGAACAAAAAGGTGGAAGGTGGGTGGCAGTCGAGGGTTGTCGAGACGTATCAACGTTTCCCTCGTCATGCATCCCCCCCACCCTCAATGCCGGCAACTATTTCCTCGCTCCTCGGCTAGAGCTGCGGTTGGGGTATTGATTTTCCAGCATAAATAGACTGCAATCTGTATTATTCAAGATGCGCCTGCCTGCGGGATAGAACGGCAAGCGTAATATGCACACCGACTTTAGTTTCTTCGTCCCTCGTTCATTCGTTCGTTTCTTACATACCAACACTCGAATGTATATCTCCATACGTAGGTAGGTATAACCTGAACCGATACTCAGTGTACGTATAAATTCGCGGCAAAGTCCTTTTAAGCTTTTTCGAATAGAGGGAAAAAAAAAAAAAATGCAGTTCCGTTTCGTGGAAATAAAAAAAAAAAAAAAACAAAAATCCCACCAATTCAAACCTCAAACGAAAACCTCAACTTTCGATGAAAGAAAACAGCGCAATCTGCGCAACCGCATAAGATCATTGAAAATAGCGTACGTTTTGGCATGCAGCAGCAGCGTCTCTCCATCATCGATCCCATCATTCGTAGCAGAGACTCAATTGACCGAGTAATGACCAACGAAGCAACAGCTGCTTCTGCTGCTGCTGCCACCGGACTGCATTGAAGATGACGCCATCATCTCTGCTCCTAGCCGGAGTATTCTAGTACAATTACTAATGCCGAGTTGCAGCAGCCACCAATGGACACGCTTTTTAATGCGGATACATGCCTCCGTGTGTGTGTGTGTGTGTGTGCGTGTGTGCGCGCTGTACGCGCATTATTATTATTATTATTATTATTATTTGTTCTTTTTTTCCTCAACCCAGTATAGGTTGTGCACAACCGTTCTCTTCAACCTACACCCATATAAATGCATTTTCATACATTACCACTACACGTGTAACAGGTTTAATAATGTGTGTATTATATATACCCACTGGATGCAGCTGAGTAAATTTATGCATGCATTTCCATAAATTTATTCTATGCGTGTGTGTTCTTTCTCGTTTTTCTTATTCTTCGCGTGTCAATTTTTCTCCATTTCTTTTCCGTAAATTGTATAATTTTACATATATATATATATACATACACACATACTTCATCACGTGTATCTTTTGTAAGTTAACCTCTTTAGAGGTCCGATTTTTTTTTTTTTTTTTTTTTTTTTTTTGCGTGAAATTAGATATTTTTCGGAGCAATGATTTATGTATACAAATACAGTCAGCAGACGTCCGGCGAAGTTTCCGCGTAAATCCGCTGACTCCTGAAAAAGCCATAACGGACCTGCGAAGATTAAATACATTGCAACAATAATATGTATACATATGTACCTTCGACATTCGCCTTAGAGAACAACAAAAAGAGAACCGGTATGGGGGGAAAAGGCAACAGAAAAACACTGTTTGAAAAATAGAGATCAATTATAATATTATTCCACTTTTATAACACCTCTCCATCGACCGATCGACACCTGTATCGTAAATATGTATACAATGATCATAACACATATGCATTTATATGCACCTGCGCATACCGTTGTTATTTTACCTGGTACGATATCAATTTATTGTTGTGTTCGTTCCTCTGTTCTACGTTTTCCGTTTATTTTCTCTATCTTGCTATCCCCCCCCCCCCCCCCCCCCCCCCCTGGCCCTTCAGCCATCTCGTTGGGTATACGTACGTAAGCGTGTGAACTATTCGCGTGCAACTCGATGAATAAATTGTACTATAAAGAAAGAATATATGTACCTGTAGCGCGCGTTACATGCGATAGGATACGATACCCAAGACAACACATCTATCCCAGAGCCTTGGCGTCAACTAATTCGTAAAGGAGAGCAGGAGAAAAAAAAACAGAAAAAAAAACTACTACCGCGCCAAGTATATATATATATATATGAATATATATGCGTGTGTGCGAGTGTGTATACATAAAATATATCGGTTTCTCGATAGCCATTATAATAATACAGCGACGAAACTCGATGTATGTATATAGAATTCACACGTTCGCATAGTTAATACACATATATATATATTTATATATGCATGTATGTACGTACATGCATGAGAGGCACAGGTATATTTAAAGGTATTACAGGTATACCTGCAATAGCGAGAGATATCAGTTAAGAGATCCGTCCGGCGCGGCGATCGAGGCCGAGTCGAACCGTCCGTCGTAGTTAAGTTAAAAAAAAGTGAAGTAAAACATGTCTGTATATATATATATGTGTGTATATATATAAAAATAATATACATATATACACAGACATATATATATATATATATATATAGCTTATTGCATTATACGTATACAACCGTTCGCTGCGCTGGCAGCTAGGCTAGTTAAAATCGTAGCTTAATAATAATACATGGTATACGTATAGGTAGGCAAGAGTTGGATATCCTGGTCGTAGACTGTTTCAGGAATGGAATGAAGTGGGGGGGGGGGGGGGGGGGGGGGAGGAGGAGGACACACGTGGACGTGCGGACACGTGGCGGTGGCGTCGCGTTAAGAGTCGATCGGCTCAAACGCAATAGCAACAGCGAAACTTAAACGAGTTGTCGTAGGTATACGTACGTATGCACGTGTATAGAGTGTATGCACGTGTTAACGCGCGTCGACTTAACCCCAACAGCTACAAACAACAGCAAGTTGTAGGGTAATATTGTGGTGTAAAAGCGTTGGAATTGGAGGAGAATTTAGTTTGAATTTTGTACACGGGGAAAAAATGAAGTGATATGCTTTATTGGGATTAAAGAAATATGACGTTGCAACAAGGTTGACGAATGATCGGTTCGAATGAAATATATATATATATATATATATATATATATATATATATATATATATATATGTTTGATAATAAAGGGGCGGGGTTGAAGTTCCGGGTTTTTGAGAAGTTTCGAAAGCGCCCTAATTTTGAATTATTTTGTGGCAAGACTTGATTTGAAGAAATGAAACTTCGTAGATACAACAAAGTTTCGAACGGTCGGAAAGGCGACGGGTCAAAGTTTCGTGATGCAGGATTTTGACAAAATTGAAGTTTCGTAAGAGTAAAATTTCGTACGATTAAAATATACTCACATACGGTACTTTGATCAACGAGTGGGTGTAAAATATCAGATGAACCGAAAAACAGAATGATTCGGATTACAAACGTAAAGATATAGAAAATCGAAAACAGAGAAATATCAAAGTGGTGAAATTTCATCAAGCCTGAAATTCACGGAACTGAAAATCTTCGATCATTCGGAATTTCGATGTTTCAGATTTTTTAATCTTCTCATTCTCGCACTTTCGGGACTTTAAGACTCGTCGGAGTCATGCTCTTGGAAATTTGCTGTTTCGAAATTTTGTTGTTCCGTGAAAGTTTGATTTCTTTACATTAAACTTCGGCACGAAAAATTCGAAATTTCAACCTCGTCCCAACGTAAAGTGACGGGAAACTTTTTGCTAACAAAAGGCAGCGTCCCCGATATTTCAGAACCTAATTGAATAAACAACTCTATTGTTCTTTATAATATCTTCGTCTCTGCAATCCAGGGTTGCCAACTTGACTCGAAACGATGCACGAAAGAGAGTCAAACTCTTCTGAATTAAAAAACACGTTTTTACGACATCTCGTAGCAGCATTAAGTCATTGATTAGACGGTGAAAAGTTTCTCTATAACTGTCCCGAATCATAGCAAAATCGCAAAAATTAGATATCCCGTTAACTTGAAGGGAAAAAAAAATCGCAACACTAGGACATAACCTCCGTTAAGCTGGGCGTTTGACAGCTGAACAAACCGAAGTTGGCCAGTCTGGATGAGAAAAAAACAAAACATACCGACAGAGCTCGCGCATGCGCGGTAGAACGCAACTCGTGAGTTTCACCACCTTTTCCATTCGTTGAAAGAGGAGTAGAACGCCGGCGAGTTTCAGGTCATGAAAACAAATGTCGCAATTCCAGCTCGCTCTCTGCACAAGGTAAACCCCGGAGCAAAACAACGCGGTGATCTTGAGTCGAGAGAAACGCCGAACCAACGAGAGAGGCGCGTAGTTTATAATGCATGTATGTAGAGGTATGTATATAAAATGCGGATGAAGATCGTCGTCGTCGTCAGTCACTCGCAATCAGACTGGACGTGCCAAAGTCTGACGTATGCGCGCATCTATGTTGTAAAAATACAGCTATTTCAGCAGGAATATAATATTATGCAAAATGCGAAACGAACCGAGGAGTGAAATCTGTATTATAATATAATTCGCGGGATAACCGACAAAAGTTAATATTGTACGATATGTAGAGACAGCGATTTTCCAATTGTTTAAAAATTGCTGAAATCTGAACAATCGTTACATGCTAATAAAGGTTTATACCGGTCTTTATAGAATTTATTTTATGTATAACAATATGTTTAACACGATGTTCACAAAGTACCGGAATCAAAGCTGACGACGAGATTGCGGAAAAAAAGTTTGCTAAGTACGCGACGAAATTCGTGTTAAAGTGGTTTTAGGATACAAATTTTGTACCGCAAATTTTTCGTATTCAAATAGTATGCGTTTAAAACTCGTTTTCAATATAATGCATATCTAGGTTAGGGTACTTTTTTTTTCACCTATCAAAGAGCGTCTAAAATAGAATATCTTAGGTAAATATGAGTTCTCAATATTGATATTTAGATATGACGATTTTATTTTTTCAATTTTCCATTTAAATAAAACGTACAAAAAATTTTAAGTTTTTTTGAATCTTTTTTATTCTCGTAAACAGATCGACTTATAAACCATCTAAATACAGGATCTTGTAGGAAATTTCACGCACTATAAAAAAAAAAAAATACCGACACAGAATTTTCCTAACTCTGACCGATTGATAAATATCCAATACGTCTCAATCATTATAGGCAAAAATCTCGTAATCGGTTAAAGTTGGGAAAATTTTACCTCGGTACGTTTTTATACAGCGTGAAATTTCCTATAATAATTTGTATTCCGATAGTTTATAACTCAACCCGTTCGCATAAAAAAAAAAAAATAGATTAAAAAATTTTCCGATTTTTTTTACTTACCTATTATTTAAATGAAACATGGAAAAATATAATAGGCACCTCCAAATATCAATATCATCAGTTCATAACTGCCCGAGATATTCTATTTGAGATTCTCTATAAAAAAAAAAAAATCTTTTTTCTAGGCACACCTTAATGTAGATACAGTAAAATGCTAAATGTATAATTATGTATAATATTCGATATAATGAAAAAAAAAAAAAAAAAGGCGCATCTTTGCATTATAGCTAGACTTGATACAACGCATGGAGTCTCAGCATAATAGATATATACACGTTATACATATTTACACGTACATACGTAACTTTCGCACGCTTATATATATATATATATATATATATATATATATATATATATATATATACGTGTGTGCACAAAGGTTGAAACAGCACGAAGCCCACGCAAGAAATACGCTCGCGTCAATAACCGCGCCAGCAGCATACATAAAAAACTTTCTTATTCTCACTCCCAAATTGCCAGAACCTATATCGTAACCTGTACAACCAACATTTCGTGCCCGCTCTACTTTTCCGTATTTTTGTTACGCAACAACCAGATACTACCGTACACGAATTTCGCGTAACAATTTTATTTCACGGAATTGTTGTAAAAATCCTGTCTGCATTTTAAACACATGCGCATATCCTTTTTTGTCACCGCGTATAAAAGGTTGTTGTTATATCCGTGGCGAATTTTTGTATTTTTTTTTTTTTTATTTATTTCTTTTTCCTTCATCACACATGGACACATCGACGAGTTATCGTAGAAAAAAATTTGAAACAGTAAACAAAGAGCCTCGCGATCTGCGTATCTGATAATAATGGCGTATGGATTTCGATGAAATAAATGATGATAATTTTGAAGAAAAAAAAAAAATAAAATAATAATTTACACACGTGTGGAGAACGTTAACATCAGAAGTAATTCTATCGTAAGGAATCTTTGATTACTCACCTTTAAGGTAGACCGACGTGGGGGGGAGGAAGGGATGTTCGGTTAACCGAGATTTTTTTCAACGTCATCGATAGTTTCTGTTGTACTGTTAATTATAATAATAATGATAATAATAATATTAATATCGTTATTCTTGTAGATATATTAAAACTTTAGTTATATGCGTACCGTTTAATACCGTTTACATTTGTTATTATGAATATTATTGTGGTTTTCTTTCACTGTTTCTTTTTTGTTTGTTTGTTCTTTTTTTTTTTTTTAATTTATCAAAATAGCACGTGTAAAGAATATTGCAACCGGTGTACACTATTTATCATTACTATTAAACCGTTTTCAATAGACAATAATATCGCGTGTTTCTCTTCTTCTTTATTTTCTTTTCTTTTCTTTTTTTTTTTTATAATAAATAGATAATCTGGAGGTACTCAACTGTCCTGAATTACGTCGCGGTTAACAACTTTGTTTATTTCATTCCTCTTCAATCTACGACTATTATTATTGTTATTATGTGCTTGCTTGATTATTATTTGTTTAGTATATAGGTTTGTTTGTTTGTTTTCTTTTCCTTTCTTTCTTAAATATATATGATATCTATATATATATATATGTAATATATATATAATATATAGCTTTTCACTTTATCTCTGTCTTTCCTCCGTTGAATTTAAACTCTTTTTCATATTTCACACTTCTTCCGTATCCTTGACCTCTTAATACGACGACTCTCTCTCTCTCTCTGTCTCTCCTATCGCACTCACTCGTACACGTAAGTCACTCGATGATGATTTTGTTTTCAATTAATTTGTTCGTTTCTTCTTTTCTCTCTGTTTAAAAGTGTTGTTAAGACGTTACTAAATTACTATTATCTTTTATTTTGTTGCTTCTTCATTTGTTTTTTTTTTTTTTTTTTAATTTTTATGGTTCTGTTTTGTTTTGTTTTCACGTTAGTTACAGGGCCTAGGCACTATTGCGCTGAAGGTTCGAACGACGAGAGGTACTTTGTAGGTATGATGAGGTATTTGTTTTATTTTGTTTTGCTTTGTTTGTTTCTTTGTTTGTTTGTTTGTTTGTCATTTATATTAACGATTTGTTTTTTTAAAATTTCATTCTTATCGCGCGCGTAAGATTCACCGGTTTACGAATATTGCCGATTTAACACTAACGGGATGAGAGCGGAAAATAGAGTCTTGACGGTCCGTCGGAGAGAAACGAACGACGATGAACGGGGAGAGAGAAACAATTTAACAAAATGTGGGAAGAATAATTTCAATCGCTTCGGGATGACGATGACGATGACGATGATGATGATGATTATAGTCGTCGGAGGGATATAAAAATAACAATAATAAGAAGTAAACAATGAAAATAAACGACGAAACTCGCACACTTTTTTTAATACGCGAGTGAAACTGCGCTCTCGTTACGAACAGCGTGCGGACTCGTCGCGACGATACCGATCAACGACGACTGACGAGGATTGAAAACACACACACACAGACACACACACGCGACGCGGGGGGGACAGACGAGAAACAGACGGAAGGTCAGAAGCTGTTATCACCTCCGCGCGTCTCGCCACTGAGCCACATCGCCGCGAAAGGATGCACTTTCACCCTCCGCCAAAAGCTCAGCTTCCACAACCATCTGGAACAGAGGAGAGAGAGAGGACTGCGATAATTTTACAAAGTTTTTTTTTTTTTTTTTTGTTTTTTTTTTCCCCCGCCATTCCAGGGACACAAAGGAAAACGAAATAATTTGAGAAATGGGATTTTCAAGAGCGCCAATTTTCAACCGCGCTTGTCATTTGATAAAAAAAATTTACGGCGTTAACGTAACACGGAACAAATTGCACAACGTTTTTACTGTCTCGTGGACTCGCCACGCCTGAGAGATATGAGTTTCAGAAAATTTTATTCCAACGCAAACCAAGTGTGCAAACGATTAACGAGAATTTGAGAAAACTTTTTGTTATTTGGTACCTTCGAAATGTAATCCACCCAGTGTTTTATTTTTTCTTTTTTTTTTTTTGTTATTTCTTCATTTCTTTAATACGATTCTAATGTTTGTTGCCTTGTTCTGTTTGTTAAGAATATTTACAGGTTACCTGTCGAGGAAAAAAAAAAAAACAAATAAAAAAGCGAAAACTCACAACGAGCCGAAAAACACTATAGAAACGGCAAGCAAGCACGAAAAAGTTTGCCACCACTTTTGAACGTTCAAATGGTCTCGTTTTTTTTTTTCAACACGCTTTAAAAGATCGCATTCAAGTTTAATTGTAAACTGTTTTTAGATTTTTAATAATACTTCAAAAATTACTACAGTTATCCCTGTCAGTTTTAGACTTCCGACGCATAATGCACGTTCACAGGGAAAATGTAAAAACAGAAATGAAAATATAAAAAAATTGCAATTAAAATTATACATTACATATATCAATGCTGATGACAAAGTGGGTAATCATTTTTTGTTTTTGTTTTTTTGTCATCGAACCCACAGTTAAATTAGTACAATCTTTCATCAAATTGTCAACACCTATTCTTATGTTAGTCGAATATTCTCAGATTCATTTCTACATCGCATAATACAGTAAGATACGTTGTTTCACTTACGTCGAATGCCACTGGCGCCAGGAAAATTGCTAGAGTTTTTTCCAACGATTTTTTTTCCCCACAAATTCCCAAACATTCGATTGGAACCGATTCGTCGTTAAATTCGTGAAATTCAAACTTCAATTTGCAGAATGATAATCGAATGAAAACATGCAACGTCAACACAGAGATGGAAAAAATAAGAAGAATGGGAGAAAAAAAAAAAAAGAAACTAACAAACTTGAGACCACACTGACTTGACTATATATATATCCAGATCGGAGAATTACCAACATACATGCACGTTCCGTCGTCTGCTAAACGATTAATGCGCACGCGCGACAATCCGAGAATGACTGTTAGCCAGGGTGACCAACCGGCGCAAATTTACACAACAATTCATCGCCGATGTATGTAACCTAAAAAATTTCAACAACCGTCCATTGGCAGTTGTGCTCAATTTACGATTGTCAAAATTTTTCAAGTCCAAGATACAATTGGTCAGCCTGGCATACAAGCGTTCTCGGATTATAGCGCGTGCGCACAAAATTTTAGCAGACTACCGATTATACGTCAGTTAAGAATTCACTTTGTACATACATACATGTATAATGTATATAAAAAGGCTGACGTTTCGCATGTTGCACATCGCATGGTAAACACACGCGTACTGCATACGATAAATTACACAGAGTATTTACGACATATTAAACGAGAGGGAAGAGTTGAATATTGTTAGCGATTCTCGACGCGGTCGCGGCATCGCGGCATCGTTACTAAACACACATCGCCGGTTGTTGCTGCCGTCGTCCTTCGCCGTGGGATGCAGCAGATCCCACGTTCAATCGAGGCGCGCATAGCTGCGTTCCATCGGGTGTTATACGTGTTATACACGATCGTTATAATGCGTAGAAAACGTATCATATATACCCAACCGCTGCTGCTGCCGTTAGTGCTGCGTTTCCGTATCAAACAATTTTTCTAAATTGAACTACTAAACGAATGGGACACTTTAATAAATTATTATTATTATACATGGTAATGGTAATAACATGGAATATTAATAACAACACCAACAACAACACCAACTGTCGACCAAACGCACAGCTGTGCAAAACAACGCCCCGATTTTTCATTATAAACTAGGTCAAACGAAAATTTTGTTCGTGCGAAATAATATGCGATAATAATAATAATAATAATAAGCTAAATAAAAAAAAAAAAAAAAAAACATTTCGTGCGACGATACGACCCGTTTCTTGTAATTTCAGACCTCAAATGATAAGATATACATATGTATGTGCTTACACTTGTGGTACGTGTGTAGGCATTGGGTTTATTGGGCCGGCGTGTGCGTTTCAATTTATATAAATAATCAGCATAAGAAGAACGAGTAAGTCTTACAAATATAAGGAATAAAACAAATAGGTCAAGTAAAATGTTCAAATAAAATATTATTTCCGTCCGTATCAAGAAAATACTTGTCCTCAAGTACAATAACGTTAACTTTCCTTTCTACGCTTACATTCTTTTCACGACTGTACAACGGATGGTTGAAATTAAGGGGGGGGGGGGATATATATGTGCTAAAGAAAAAAAATTTGATTCACTAGGTCGATATTTTTTTTCCACCCCGTAAGACGATCGGTACCACCCCCCCCCCCCCCCCCCCCCCCCCCCCCCCCCCCCCCCCCCCCCCCCCCCCCCTCCAAATAATAATCGTAACCTAAATATTATCTATCCATACGTGAACAGATAAGTTTTGGCTTTAGATCTGACTTGAGGTATTATTGTGATTTCCTCGATTATTTCCGTAACTTTGCGAATGCTTTCGAAAAGACATACATCGATTTTATTCTTGGTATTTTTCTGTTCCGTATTCTAAGGTTGTAATATAGGATAAAAAAAACAACACATATTTCTTTGCTAAGGACTTTCATAAACAGACCGGTTAATATATAAACTGATCGTGAGTCACTGTTAAATCTAAACAATTTTTAATAAACCACAAAACATTCTGCAAGCACGTCGCGTCTTCTTTTCATCTCACTCTATTCCACCCTTCCTCTTTCCCGTTCAAAATTCATACCCTATTCCATCGTTCCTCTTCCATCCCAATTAATTTCCATACTTATATATTCCATCGGTTTATCCCTGTTCCCAATTCTTACTCAATTCCATCGTTCCTCACCCGTAACAATGAATTTCTCATCCTATTTCCATCGTTTCTCTCAAGTTCCATATTCCGATCCTATTCCATCGTTCCCGTCCCGTTCCGCGTTTCCCGCCGGCCATCATAAACGGACACGAACCGCGAAACCGTAAAACTTGAAACATTCTCATTAAAAATTGAACATTTAAAATATCCACGCAATCCAGTACGATTCATAAAACTATAAAGATCAAGACCGACGACCATAATTTACGCTATCCATAGAAAGTTGAAAGTGTTCGTACTGAGCAACGACAGTGCCTAAAAAATTAAAAAAAAAAAAAAAAGAAATGTCCTCCGTCCTTCGCCCTTGTTCCTAATTCAATTCGTCGTCGTACGAGGATTGAATTTCAAAAATATGTCCCGTGTGTAGGAGCGTAAACACGTGTCGCGAGTTCCCCTTTTCCCCTTTACCCCCCCCATACATGACTATATCGCGCATATATACGCCAAGTGCAGCAACAGCAGCACGGGGGGCAGACATAAGGAAGGCTATGTCGGTCTGTCGGTCTGTCGGCCGACCGGACCTGCGTCAACGCGAATTCTCCCGTCGTCCGCGTCGCTGCTCCGTCTTCTTTCGCCCCCTTTCGTTCCCCGTTCCGAAGTAGCCGAGTAGGTATGGTATAGTAATAGTAATAGTAATCGCCACCGCCACCGCCGGTGCATTTCTTCTTCGCCTTGTTTGCCAGCTGGGGCTGGGACAGCCTGATTGCCTGGGTGCCCCTTCTTCTTTTGTCCCCCCCTCCCCCAGAGAATTTTCAAAGGCGAACCTAATACCGAATAGGGCTGAAGCCTCCATCGCTCGACTACTGTCTCATACTCGTATTATACTCATGCACCTATCCTCCCCTCTCGCATGTGTGTACGTATAATAACTATCTGCCGCCGCGCGACATGTGCGTTTTCCTACAGCTTTCATAAGTGAGCAAAGATACGTCTAAGCGATTATTTGTTGCGCAAGGTCTTGGTGTAACATCTTTATTATTATTATTACTACTACTATTATCATTATTATTAGGTGTACTTCGTTTAAAGCGTTATATATATATATATATATATATATATATATATATATATATATATATATATATATATATATATATATATATATAACAATAATAATTTAGGACTTGAACAAAATGGCGAGTAGAGATATTAAATACATCGGCGCAATAAGACGTTAATATTTCGTTAAGTAGCTGCAAGCGGTATATGAGAATGAAAATCCATAGATAATCGAATTTTGATAACGATATCACGTATTGGTATTATAATATATGCCATTCCAGTAAAACGTCATACGAATAGCATTAACAAACACGTCATAAGTTGAAAATTTAACTTCGTTGTATACTGTAAAGTAGCATAATAATACTATTTTCTATACATAAATTATGCATCGTTACATCGACCACACCTTTTTATAACATCAACGAATAAAAATAGCGTCAATTCAAATAATTGTTTCCTTCACGGAAGTAAATAAATGCTGCTGGATCCATTGTACATATGTATAATATTGACTACAATTCTTACGTTCGTATATTCCATCCGTATCCTATGTAATTCTATACGTATATCATACACGCATGTATAATGATTTATTGCACTTGAAAGGATATCGAGTTACGGATGCAGCAGCAGCAACAGCAGCATCATCAACAGCAGCGATATACACGCAATAAGAATGAGCAGTTCGCCATCGTACGCCGCGTCACCCGGTATATTTCTGTCGTCGAAGTTACTTCCGGACAGATGGCAGTCCTCGCCTCGCGCATAGAAACTATTTACATGAGTGCGGTACACATGTATACATGTATGTACGGTATGCATGTACATAAAATATACATATACACGTTCACATTCAACTTTTCCGTACAGCCCTGCAACAGCAACAGCGGCAGTAGCAGCAACGCGATATTTCTCTACGTAAATACATATGTACCTACCTCCTAGTGCAATAGGGCTTTTGTGTCATGGTAGGAGCATCATGCATATGTACACTTGGTGACAATGAATCTGAAACGGATAATTTTTTATACTAGACAGTTATGTTGGCAACACAGAGAAACCTACAGCGCCACAGTCGGCCGAGCGCGAAACAAACTCAATCTCAATAAACGTAACATAACCCATAACTGTCGAATTTAACCTGAAAATACGTGTCAATCCAACAAGTCATTATCCTTGCCGTATTCAAAGGTTAGATTCGACGGTCATGGGTTACGTTACGTAAATTGAGATTGAATTAGTTTCGCGCTCGGCCGACTGTGGCGCTGTACGTTTCTCTGTGTTGCCAACGTAACTGTCTAGTGTAAAAAATTAGCCGTCTCAGATTCATTCTTCCCAAGTGTACGTATCATGCAGCGCACTACGCTGCGCCGGTGTCCTGCAACCCTGTGCGTTGAAGCAAATACTTACGAATACGTACGTGCATAATGCGCGCATGCATGCATGTATATATGTATGTATGTATACCCATATACCGGCGATACTCGGAGATCCGGATGATCCGGTCGACCGTTTTACTTGTGTATAAATATACGTATACGAATTACATAGGCGCGAACGCACGCACATCCATATCTGTATAATTATATAAATGCATATATCGGCGGGATGGGGGGGGGGGGGGGGGGGGGGGGGGGGGGGAGTGGAGGTGATATTAAGGTGCACCGGCAAGCCGGATACTTGAGAGATATAACGTAAAAGTTGCCTCCGCCGCTTTGTACGAGGTGTGTTAGTAGATATTGTGCACGTATGAATGTGTGTGCGCGCATATAAGATATAGATAGATAGATAGATATAATTATACCTGACCCATTTGATAGGGTAAAATAGAGATAATTCTCATACAGCTGCAGTATTATATTCATTATTATTGTATCATGCGAACGAACTAACGAACGAATGAATTAATGAAATATACACTCATTCATCAACGCAGTGATCGTATATCCTGCACGTTGTTTTTTTTTAGTGTATTTTTTTTTCAAATTTCTGAGCGATAGAGTGAGATAGGAAAATCACGTCACGTCAATCAAGAATCATCGAACACGACGTGAATCTTAATTATATACAGCGTTCCCTTAGATTACGTCTAATGAAAAAAATTTAATGGATGAAAAACGGAAGAAAATTCTCCCCATCTTTATGTTATGCAGGTAATTACGATTGAATGAATGTTACGGATCAATCTTTGAGATTCATTATCACAGTGTATAGTTACATACATGTGATGCATTTTTCCCTTGATCAATTGATATTTTTTCCTGTATCTGATGAATATATATCCTATTCGTCATTGCTTGAACCTATCCGCCAAGTCTTCCTTATTCAAGATGAAATGAAAAAAAAAAAAATCACCATACGAGCAGACAAAGAGAAATTACTTGGACGGCTCTATTTCTCTTTCTTTGTAATAATCCTAGACCGCATGATTTGATACTCTTGTTTTTCTTTATTTCTTTTCTTTTCTTTTTTTTTTTGCCGGGGCGGGGTATTTTACCTCGCTTGCCTTTTTTTTTTATAAATTTTACTTTTCCTTCTAGTTTTCGAAAACCGCGATTGCTCTCGCATCTTCTCCAACATTGTTAAAGATACGAAATAACTGAATCTAACTACATTTGTCCATCCACCTATATTTCAATCTAACTACATTTATTTATCCCTAAACCTGTCCATCTATCTATACATAGGTATACATCCAACATTGTTGAAGATACGAGATAAATGAATCTATCTAACTGTATATATTTTATCCATCCACTTATATTTCAATCTAACTAAATTTATTTACCTACCTACCTGTCTGTCTATATACCAATGCGTCTACGTCTCGCTCTATCTTTCTTCATCTGTAAACCGTGAGTATGTAATGCGCGACGCGTCGTTACGCGAATGCAACAACAGCAGAAACAATGAAAACAACAACAACAAGAACAACAGTAACAGCACCAGAATCAGCAGAGCGTACGTACACATTGTAACACGATAGTATTAGCTGAACTTGAGCTACTTACACATGGCCTTGACTCGTTCAAGCAGACTGCAGTCAAGCCCGCGTGTTTACGAGTGTGTGTGTACACCTTATGTCGGTTCGACATACAAATATTCACATGTATACAAAAGCCGTGTCTCCTGTCCTGTCGTACCATATCATCTTCGCAACGTCGATACTCGTGCATGAAAACGGGCATAGTGAAACAAACGTGCTTGCGTGCGTGCGTATAACCGACCTCCTAAGTTCACTGATGCGTACGTACACCCACGCTCATCGTATAAACAATATATACATATATACATCGTACATGATGTACATAACAACGTAGACTTGGTGACAATGAATCTGAAACGGATAATTTTTTACACTGGACAGTTACGTTGGCAACATCGAGAAACCTACAGCGCCACAGTCGGCCGAGCGTGAAACTAACTCAATCTCAATAAACATAAGATAAGCCATGACCGACGTATCTAACCTTAGAATACGTGTCAATCTAACAAGTCATTATCCCCGCGGTTATTCTAAGGTTAGATTCGACGGTCATGGGTTATGTTACGTTTATCGAGATTGAGTTTGTTTCGCGCTCGGTCGACTGTGGCGATGTAGGTTTCTCCGCATTGCCAACATAACTGTCCAGTGCAAAAAAAATAAAGCCGTCTCAGATTCATTGTCCCCAAGTGTACGTAAGCTTGCACGAAAGAAAGATCAAGTAGGTAACGTTCAGAAGACGGGTCAAATATTAAAACTTAACTACCAAAAGTGGCGATTTCGCCAAACACGAATTATTAATTTGCGATAATAACGCCGAGAGAAAAATATCACGGCAATATCAAGGATTAGTTCATCATCGTGCAGGAGTTGCAGGTGCAGCGAAAGGTGAAGGTGAAGAAGAAGAGGATTTATAAGAGCATGAAAGGAGAGGCAAAGGGGCAGATCCAAAGCTGGAGGATTGACTGCAGTGTGTTTGTGTATAGCCGGTTTTGCCTCCTGGAAACACGCGGCAGGCAAGGCAAGGCAGGCAGGCAGGCGCTGCCACTCCCACGGCATTAGAAATTCACCGGGCAGCGTTATAATAAAAATGCATCCTCGGCTATTGTCCTCCGTCCTCCTGTCGCCTCATCCTCCGTCCTCCGTCCTCCTCCTCCTCTTCAACCTTATCCTCCTCTGCATGCAAGGCAGGTACATTCTGGCCGGTCTCTGCCACCGCATCACGTCCGTATGTATACACGTATCGTGTATCTAAGCGCACGCACACGCACGCAAATTCGTATTCATGGTGCGTATGTGTGCGTGCGTAGATATGATATATACCGTGTCCGAATAACGACGAAGAATTGACGGACGGACGGAGAGACGGCGACAAGAAGGGTCTCCTCTCGTCGCTTCCTGTACCATGCCCTAAACACGAGGTGCAGGATATCGGCCATTCCGTGGCAAAGCTGCAGCGACTCCGTGCATTTTCAAATCCCGATTATAGGTATATAATAAATATGATCGTAAATCTTCTTTCGTTATACCGCCATGCGGCAAAGAATTGAAATGTGTGTAATAAAATGTAGAAGAAAAAAGTATGATAAATAAGTTACGAGGGCAGTCGTAGCGATGGAATTGAAATGAATAAAATAACTACGAGCAATAAAGTGATGTGTGTATACTATGTACGAAGTACATTTATTATATTTTCAATAAAGAAGTGGAAACGAAAAAAGAAACATTGAAACACGCATTATCCAATTTATACCTGTATAATATCCAAATGTAGAGTCGAGAAATAGAAATATATAAAAAAAAAAAACACAACGCAGAATGGCGAAAATAAAGTTATCAAGCCAAAAATATAGAATTGTCAAAATGTCAATATATCTCTTTCTATCGTACGTTTTGTATGTTTGATCAAACGTGGATTTTACATCATAGTTGTGTGCGATATCTGTACATCCGAATAATTTTATACGTATGTAGAATTTTTTTATTCAATTTGATTTTTTCTTCTATATTCTACACCGATCATTCCGTGATCTGGTTCTCTTACATTTCACGATGTATCTCTTATATCACGTAAACTATAGGTAGATTAAAAAAAAAAAAAAAAAAGAATTCTAAACCGAACGAAACTTTCTCGTTTTCGAAAATCACCAAGATATTAAAAACTGAATAAATATGTTGTATTAGTGATCAAAAAAAGATCTAACAGAATCAATCAAAATTTGTAGGTCTAGCTAAAGAAATATATATATATATCTATACAATACAGCTGTAGGAAAATTGGGTTTTGATTTATTAATTTTGACGCGTTTGAGTGAAAAATTAGTTGATTCGTACAATTTATCGAATAAAAAATTTCTACTCAAAATGTACCCCGAAATTGTGAAAGATTGAAAAACAATAGTTTCGAGTAAGCTTCTTCGTTCTTGGCTACTGCTTTACTTGTGAATCTGTTATTCTCTAAATTGTGCATTTTTTCATCTACATTGCGAGCCTCGTACCTTAGGACAAATCTACCTTCTGATCCACCCAACCCTGAGAAACCAATCAATTCCCTCCCATTTCACTACGAATAACTGAATTCTAAAATTCCGATATTTTCTGGAGGAACGGACGGTATATAACGCCACGCGTTAAACAGATAACACACGGGGGTTGTTCCTCCCCCTGTAGATTCTCTCCTAGTCCGTGGTTGGGAATCTCTCCGTTCGCTTTGCGGTCTAAAGTTACATACCATAGTCGCCGGGTTTCTGTTGTTCCAAGCGATTCGTGCCTCTCTGTCTGACTTACAGAGTTTCTACCATGTCGACGACCGCGTCCGAGCAAAGCCGAGAGAACCCGAAAACTGCGGCCCCCGAAGATACGTACATGCATAGTTTGGCTGACTTGTTTGGTTGGTTGGCGATCGATGTTTTCGAAACGAGCGATACTCGGCGTGGGGAAAGCGACGCCGATGCAACTCTACAAACTTTTTCGAAAACATTGGGTCTCTAGATTCTCGTCGCATCCTCTGCCATGCTCGCTTCTCTTCTCTTCTCTTCTCGCCGCGTTGCATCCCAGATCGTGTTTTGTTCGTGTATCCAGAGGGTCTAAAAATGATGCGCGCGGTCTGCGGGGATGACGTCACGCCTATAGATACTCCTTCGCCTTGCGGAGAGAGAGAGTGAGAGTAAGAGAAGGAAAGAGAGCGAGAGAGAGAGCGAGAGCAAAGACGGAGGGGCGCAGAATGCAGCGTTGCTCGCGTATCTCGAAATCACGTCTCGATGTGCATTCTCCGCTTATATTATCGGCGTCGGTGAATTATCCTCGTGACATTTCATTGATTTGCAGAACAAACGTAAAGATCTTTTCGCCTTTTCAGGATTATACCGCATATGTATTGACATATTGGATTAATGAATTCATCGCAATGGGGTCAAGTTAACAAAGTTAACTTAACGAAACATTTCAAAACTAAATTTCATTATTCACAGACACCAGTATTATGAAATTCTAGAATTACTTCCAAGAGGTTGTTCATTTACCGTAAAGTATATATGTTACAACGTTACATATTCTGCTTTGTTAAAAATAAATTAATGTATTTTAAGTCGAAGAGAACGTAACTGTTGCAAAGTATAAACGATTTTTTCTTTTTCCCCAGACAGTGTATCGTTTAGTTCAGATGTGGAATCTAGAAATATCAAAAAAGAGAAGGGTCATATACCTATAATATCGAATCTTTGACAAATAAAAAGGCAGTTAAAATATAGAAAAGTAAAATAATATAAAAAGTAAAAAATTTGGGTAAAGTGTGGAAAAATTAGACTTTTCTGACAATTCTACATTTCGGCTTTCCGTACATTCCACACACATTATACGTTACGCCTCTTTTACATTTCTCGACTTTCTTAATTTTGACAAATTCTTATCATATATATATACATGAAATAGATTGTTGCGTCTTTGAAAATTCAATATTGTAACCGCTCCAATTCCCGATCCAGGAGAATTAGCAGGAAATAACCAGCAGGTAATACGTGTAAAAAAAAAACTTTCTGTGGTTGAGCAAACGATGAAACGTGTCAGGATTGTTCAAGGGAATTCTCTTAAGTATATTCCTGGATATTTTATCGTTTGCTTACGACCTGAAAGCTTGGACACAGATTACCTGCTTACTGGCACCTGTTACTTTCGGCATCATCGTTATACGGATTCACACGGTGAGACATGACAATGAAATGAGAAACAGGATTCGTCATTGTTCCATGCAGCAACTACGATGATACCGAGGAGTAATGAGAGTAGTGACGAAGAGAAGAACGACGAAGACGATAAAAGAAATTCCTTCTTTCACTCCTTCTTTTACGGCTCTACGTTATTGCATCAACCCCACGGCGGAAAAGCATAAGCTAATCAATCGTGAACCAAAATATTCATATAATGCGATTCCGTGAAACACGCATTATCGTCGATCTGAACACCGATTCTTTCACTTTCTGTT
This sequence comes from Neodiprion pinetum, assembly GCF_021155775.2. NCBI lineage: Eukaryota > Metazoa > Arthropoda > Insecta > Hymenoptera > Diprionidae > Neodiprion > Neodiprion pinetum. Next base: position 30,993,773 of record NC_060236.1, on the reverse strand, counting down.
ACAAGTACGCAAAACTTTACATTCAAGAAATACACAAGATTTATCCCTGTATCGCGCAGTTATAAATTAGATATAGTTATTCTATTCGAATGTAGGTTATTCGTCTCTCCTTCTGATTATAAGCATGATAATAATCCGCGTGTGAAAATGATAATTTTCGAAATACATAAAAAGTTTCAAGGTTTTTTAACGCAAGGTCAACTTCGATCTCGTTTTCAAGCGTGTGTTACGCGTACAATATTTTTTTTTTTTTTGTCGTTTTGTCGTTTTGTTATCAATTCTCGACACCTGCAATCGATGTATTATCTAACCTTATCGTCGAATACATAATGAGGTTAAATTGAAAAACAAAAACAAAACTAACGCACAAACCGCTTGTGACTCTGTACTAAATTTTCATACATGTATCATAACAGTGAAGCAACATTTGATAATAGATGATCGGTTTGATGCAGAAATTGATATACAATTGAATTTAATGAGAACAAACGACAGATATTTAAACTGAGTCATTTGTCACTTTATATAATTATTATAATTACATTTCCTCGAAACGATAGTAAAAAAATATTACATACCTATATATTCAGCCAACGATCATTTTATTTTTTTTTTTTTTTCTACCAGTGTACGAAGTTACCGAATATCAAAGGTTCAATATTTTATTTTTGGAATAATTTCCTCAAGACCCTTTTCCTCGTCGCATGAAGAGAGCTATATATCATGTAACCCGATACCATAACTACCTACTCCTCAACGACGCATTTGGTGGAGGTGATTCTTCTTTCGCAATATTGCTGCGGCAAGACTCAAAATCACGCACCATGCGTATTCGCGTATACTATACGCGTTACATAAGTGTATAAATATATATACATGTATATATATATATATAAACGCATATATACACACGTATATATAGTGAGAAATGTAAAACATGTTCGCATAAATTTAAGGTATTTAAATACTAAACCTAATATACGTTTGAATAGACAACGCCACCTCTAATCTATCTCTTTATACAATAGATTGCGTTGTATGGTTAATCGCGGCTTTACTTCCTCAGTGCACACCGCCGCGTGGAGGAGTTTGTGTAGTAATAGTAATAGTAATAGTAGCAGTAGTAGTAGGAGGAGGAAGTGGAGGAGGTGGTGGAGGAGGAACAGGAGAAGAAGGAGAAGCGTCCACCGTGACCTGCGCAAAATACATACACATATACACACACTCGCAAGCATGCATACGCAATCAATTTATACCTACAGATAAGAGTCTCAATTCGAGGTGGGTCCACCCGGTTGAGCTTTGCGAGGAGAAAGAGAAAGAGAAAGAGAGAGGGGGGAGAGAAAAAAGGAGGAGGGGACGCATCCTCAGAAGTTCATGCCATGGGGACGAAAGAGAACTTCATTGTCGCGAATAATAGGAGAAAGGTGTTGGATCTGCGCTGCACGATGAACGAGAGAAACGAAATGTAAAAGAGTAAAGAGCAAAGAAGAGTACACACACATATACATATATATATATATATATATATATATATATATATATATATATATTATGTAATAAATAAACCACGATATGCGGGAATAAATACGAGTGTTTCAGAATTCTTGGTTTTTTATTTTAAATAATTTGAAATTACGCGCGCACATTGTCACGGTTCGTCTTCTTGCCTATTTCATTTCTCGTCTTCCAACACGTGGTTGCAATATTTGCGGTCGGCAGTCTCGAGGTTCGTTACCGTCTCGTAAATGCTACCCTACAATTCAAAGTAAACGTGACGAGTTCTCGTTTTTCATAGTGTGTAAATATCTTCGAAGCGACGGAGTACTGGAGAGACACCGATGATAATCGAGCGAGATTCGAGGGTGAGTGAAAGAGAGCGAGAGCGAGTGCGAGAGAGAGAAGTAGAGATAGAGAGATAAAGGAAAAAAAGGGCGCGTAGAGGGAACTAGTGATAAACAACACGCGACGTGTTTTGGTAGTCAAAGTTTGTCAGTCGGACGAAGGGGAGCTCGATTACTAATCCGGCCGAAAACATCGGTTTCTTTCCCTCTCGCACACTCTCATTCTCTCTTCTTTCAACTTTGTTGGATGAGGAGAGAGAGAGAGAGAGAGTGAGAGAGGGGGGAAGCGGTGTTCGCGCGGTAGGTATCTGGGTTATGTGGCATTCGGAAGTGCACACACGAGTGCAGAGGAGGACGAATGCTGCAGCGTAGATGGTGGTGGTTCCGTGCATGCGTGCGTGCAGACGACGCAATCGCGCACGCGCACTCTTGCCGCCCGCGCCGCCTCTCGAGGTCAAGATTTCGACGCGACGAAACCAGGAGAAGAAGGAGAGGAAGAAGAAGAAGAAGAGGAGACCGAGCAGAGGCTCGTCGCTGCACGATGTACAATACTATCCGCTCCAACCGAACCCCTGCATCAACGGTACAGGGTAGAATTTCTTTAATTTCACTTTTCACATTTCCCACCATTCTGCAGCGCATTCTCATTGGGTTTGCAAAGTTTAGTCAATCAATCGGAATATGCTTGGATGTTGGGAAATGTGAAAATTGACACTAGATGATCACCCCCCAGATCACGAACTTTAGGTTACGTAACGTTATCGTAACGAAACGTTTTTTAAATATCGTTCACATTTACAATAATTCTTAGGGAACTACGATTGGAAAATATGATGCGTGATTATATTTCGTTTCATTACGGTTTACTAGATTTCAAACAGTTTCAAAAATGCGAAATAACGGTTTTTCCTCAGCGTGAATCGTTACGATAACGTTACTAACTTCAAAATCATTACAGATCAGTATCTAATGAGAGAAGATTAACGCGAAAACAACAAAAAATAAATTTTCCTCCATCATATTCTAATCTTACTTCCTCTCCGTCTTGTTGATTTTGTCTAGTTGTAACTTTTGATTCCTCTTTATCCACGTTCCCTTGATTGGCGCTCCTTTTTTCGTGAGAGACCAGACCGACGACGATAATAATAATAATAACAATAACAACAACAACAACAAGAACAACAACAACAAGAACAACAACAACAACAACAACAACAACAACAACAACAACAACAACAACAACAACAAGAACAACAATAATAACAACAATAATAACAACAATAATAACAACAATAATAACAACAATAATAATGCCGATGACGATGATGAGAAAAGCAGCCCTCGTTCCCCCTCTCAGCTGCGATCCAGTCGCCTCTCGTAAACAGGGCCACGACGGCTGCTCGATCAAGCCTGTGAAACTTTCCCTGATTTTCATTTGGGGGGGGGAGGGGATGGGGGCATTGCCACGACGAATGGTAGACTTAACATCATCGTTGTACACACAACGGACTACGTGGAACCATTTTGGTTAATTTCCCCCCGTTTCCACGAGTTACGTATAAAGAATATTGTAAATTGCGCAACGTCAACTACAACGCTGCGTGGTAAGTTTGAAAATCGGTAAAAAGCCTTAGAAATAAGTAGGTTTTTGTCATCCGGTCTACCGCTCTCCCTAACTGACAAGACCAAGTGACTGACTGACTAACTGACCAAGCAAGCGATACAGGGAGAAGCAATAATAATAAAACAAGGCTGAAGTTAGTAACGTTGGCTTAAAGAAACATGATGGCAGAAAAAAAACAAAAAATCATTCCCTCGACAATTTTAGAACGACTTTCGAGAAGTTGACCTTTCGAAATATGAACATACTTTCTTTGTCAAGATTTACCAGACGAATTTCACATACAACAATAAGAATCAAAGTAGCGATCCCCCCCCCCCCCCCCCCCCAAAACGTCCGTCGTTAAAGCAACGTTACTAACTTCAACCTCGTAACAATAATACCCAGTTAACCCAACGTGCTCTTGAAGAGGTGGCGGCGAGAAGAGAAAAAGAGAGATGTTCGTGTCCGAGAATAAGCAAGAAAAGGGATCGCGTCGTCGGGGTAGATATGCGATCGAAACAATTACCAAGAGTCTCCACTCCGGGAGTCGATGCGAAAGTGCGTTACAAAGGCGGGGGGGGTGTATGGAACAACATTCCTATTGACGTTGGATAAAATAGCGATCGACGGCAACGCGTCGTGAGTTACGCTATACGCACTCGGATAGTAGGTGGGTACATACGTGCGTACATATAAAGTACCTACATATGTGTATGATATGTGTATAAAGTCAAGAAGCAGCGCAGCGCGGCGCGCGTTTTTAACACGAGGATGAGAAGGCGGCGGCGGCGAGTTTTCGTGGGCGGGAGGAAAGCGGGAGGGTGGGGGGGGGGGGGGGGGGGGCGACGGAGTCGGCGGAGGAGGGACAACTTGTTACGAACGGTTAGTACCCAACAACCCGTGTACCATTTAGAGCCGTGTCCTCGTTTCTCCGGCACCACGCACGCACCGACGACGTCGCGACACGCACACAAGCCGGATTGCTGGGTTTCACTGCACATAACCAGTGTACGTGTGCTGCGTCGGAAACCGTGGATGGGTACATAATAAAAAAAAAAAAAAACGAAAAAAAAGGACGACGCGTACCGCGTCCAGTGAGAGAAATCGAACGGACGGATATTATTGGGCAAACGACGGACAGAGAGAGATATAGGGATACGTATAGGTGTATATATTTTATATATATATATATATATAGAGAGAGAGAGAGAAACTAGCTAGGCACAACTCTTTGGCAAAAGACGGTATTGAGTAAGGGACTAACTACATGTAACAATTGCCGATCGATGGAGAGACGAAGGTACCACGGATTGTATTCCAGCGATTGATTAGTAAGGGAATACAAATTACGAATGGGATACACATGATATAGGTATTTACGTGCCTATGATTTTGTACTCACATAACAACCGTTCCTCTCGAGATATCCCAGTCGGTGTGTTGAATTGATAGTCCGTGTTACTGCAGGGGGATGCTGTCTTTTGAGAACAGTTAGTTATTAACAATTCTTCTCGACGAACGTATGTAAACCAGTTTCAAAATAAAACCCACACAGATTATTGAGAAGTAAAGAAATACTTGAGTATATTACGATGGAAACATATGCATCGAGAAGAAAGATAGAGAAAAAAAAATACAACGATAAATAATAAAAAAAAATTTCGAATAACCACACAACGATGAACGAAGGTATTAATAATACACACGTGCACGTCACTGTATATAATATAACCGACGACGACGACGATGATTATTATTGATAATCGTTGAGAAAAACTCGACGATTCGAAACACACAAGCCCCCCCCCGAGGTCAAGTTTATTGTACGCGTTGTTGTGTGCAACGCGATAAATATGGACGCGTAACGGGGATGTCCAGCCGTTAACCGCGAACGGGGTTAACGTGGGAACAAGGGGCGGGGGTGGGGGGTTCTCTTTTATCGGGCCGGACAATAACGGGGGCGAGAAACAGGTATACGCGATATACGGCAAATAAATGAACTTGTACGACGGGTAATGTTGTCTCCGCTGAGAGTGCAAGCGCGCGACTGCGGCGATCCCTCTGCGCCGCGAGGTCCGAGCCTCGCCGCTACGCCGCTGAGAGGCGCCGTCGTAGCCCCGCACCGCACCTCGCCACCGACAAAAGACGAGCTTTTCCATGCCTTGCCCGGTCGGCAGCCAATCAGCGTCCTCCTCGGCATCCCCTCCACTTATCGGTGCCTCCCTCCTGCCGCGCCGCAACCCGCAAGACGCCGCGACAACGAGGTAAGCCTAAGGCTTGACTACCTGCGACTCGCGAGCGATGAGAACGAGAGCGAGCGAGAGAGAGAGAGGAGAAGCCGAGTTTCAATGACGAGCGATGCATCCCGGAATGCGCATCTTCGTTCCTCCTCGGATCGTACGTTCGTTTTTGGGTCAGATATTTGGTGACAATATTATCACAGGTCGCACTACGCGTGGATTTGTTTATCTATTGTATATGTTTTCGTATGTACTCTGTACACACGTACGTACGTACGTACGTACACTGCTCTTATCTTCTCCCGGCTTGTAATACACGGACGTTTGTTGGTAGGTGTGGATGCACCATGTTTCCGCGGTAGATAATACACCATTATATCCGACGTGTGCAGCTGCGTGTGTGTGTGCGCATGTGTCACGTTCGAGCGGGTAGGTACCAATTCGATATCTCTACTGATTACCGACCACAGATCGTTTATCATTGCTCAATCTTATCGGTTGCTTCTTTTACGCATTCGTTGACCTACATTTGCGACTTATCAAAGTCACCCCCTTTCCCGTGCAACTTCAATCTTTGCGCATTACGCGCGTTGTGTATGCAGGTATTTACTTGCGTGCCTGTGAGTAACTCGTGCATACCTATATGCATATGCGTACGTATAACTGCTACAGGAATTACTGAAGTCCGTCAGGAAATCAGGTCGCGATCTGTGCAGGACGAGAGGAGTCCGCATACGGTAGCTGCACGTGGCTCGTGTGTGTAAATCTTGTCAAACTTCCGACTGATATCTAATGTCAACAGGGAAACTTTGAACCGTGTATACGTTCGTATAGCGGAAAAGCTTAACGGTTTTGAAAAAATATAAGCATACAGATGATTGGTTCTTCACACATTGAGTACAGCTTGGAAATGATGAATACTATTTATAATTTTTAGACTCAATTTCGTGGTACTCGTGAAATTTTTGTTTTTATAAGTTAAGTTGGAATAATAATTATAACATTTGAATAGGTCTAAGGTAAATACATTTGTCAAACAAAAATATTATATACTTTTAAACAAGGTTACTCCGCTGATTTTGTTACGCAATGGATGTGAGGTATAAATACTTGATCCCAAATTAGTTTAAATAATTATTTTAGCGTGAAGGTTTTTTATGGACGGGCTGCACAAGTTTTGTTTCTTAGTTTCCCAATCTCCCAACATCTGACTTTCTAATCCTAAATCGCTAGGCCCTAATCAAACTGGGAACTCTGGCGCGTTCAACACCTGCAAATCCAGAGACACCGAGTCGAGGCCAGTCTGTGGTTGTAAGCTGCGGCGGCCGCAGCATTATGTCGGTAATCTGTGGTAGGAGGCATGTAGGACGATCGAATGGGGAACTGCACGGGTGGCGGAGGTTGCAAAGCGGAATCGAAAGCGGAGGCGACCGAGAGACGAAGGGACCTAGACTGAGAGTACGAAGGCGGCGAGGGCGGCGGCGGTGGTCTTGTCTCGAGTGAGAAACTCGAAGAAAAAAACAACCCAAACAGAGGAGAAGAGAAGGAAGGAGTAAAACAAAAAAACACTCGCACACCCACACACACGAAATAACAAATAACAGAAAACAGAAAAAAAGACAAAAGTGCATCGCGCGGCAAGATGGCCGACGACTCACCGACTCTCAAGGTTACCTCTTCCCTCTCCTCCTCCTCCACCGCCTTCTCCTCGTCGTCCCCCGCCGCCTTCTTCTTTCTGTACGCGATACCATGCAGTGTGCGAGAGAGAGGGATGTAGTACAGTCAGGCAAAGAACCGCGGAAAGGAATGCGCGAGATTGAAATGCAAGCGTATTTATATATAATACGCATGCGGCATGTACACACCATGTAGTATAATATGACTCGGTGAATATCCTGCAATTAAGAATAAAATACAGATCGGTGTACACACATCGGGTATTATACGATGCACGGTCACTGAACACTGATGAAATTCAGTGACTGAAATACCGTCGTATTTGCTATTGTAACACGTGACTGTGTAATAGAAATTGATTCGTCATTCGAACGGTGAGATTTCTCGCGTAGGTATGTGTATAATTATATGTACATACATTTAAAAACAGTAAATAATTATCGCCTCCAGTTGCGTAACTTGCTGTATATTATATGTATAAGGTATAATGTTAGGAAAAAACATTCTCGTTCATGGAAGAACGAAGATCTCTATAAGGGTTTTACAATTGATCGATGAAATGCGTTCAATTATATGCATGTGTCGCGGTGATGTTAACGCGAAAATCTGGCGATTCACGGCTTCCAGCTGTAACTCGGGAATGTATATATACGCTGCCAACTTCACCCTTGTAGCGTTACGCTACTGCGTTTCAAGCGCGAATCATTTCATGCTCGACTATATCGTAAATGAAAGAGATGACCCGACGATGACGACACCCCGTCCATGCAGCAGACTGTGTTGTCAAGTGATAGTCGGGGAGTAATAACGTTAAGTATAATAGGTGCAGCGATTCGACCGCTGCAAAGTGCAACCTCCAGACCTAGCGCGAGAGGAAGAGAGAAACGATACAGTCGGTGATTGATTATTTTAAACATTGAGGAGGCGATTAGTCCGTCTATTCCGCGCACGGAATTTCGCGCATCGAATCTGCCTGCATCACTACCTTGTTTATAGTTCAACGTGTTGTCTTGACGAGCGTATGAATAGCCGGGATGATAAACGACGCAACGCTGCTCGCGCGATTCGCTCGCTGTAAACAAAACGCGAGAAGAAAAAGGCGGGTCGAAAATTGTCACGAGTTGGGGAGAAAGAGAGATGTGTCGAGTCAAAAATGGGGGAGTCGTAGGGAAAACAAAAAGATAGATCTTGTCAGAAGTGGGATTCGAACCCACGCCCACAGATGTGGACTGCGACCTGAACGCAGCGCCTTAGACCGCTCGGCCATCCTGACAAGTGTGGAAAACTTGGTTAATAAGTGAAAATCATCGGACAAAGACTAGTCCCGCACCCTGTGATGTAGTCGGCCGCCTCTCCGCCACTCGCATCTCGCCCCTGCCGCCCCCCTCGCGTTCCTCGTAGTAGACCGGTTAAATTTATACACGAGCAAGTCAGAAATAGACGCCACCGTCGAGCGCGGCCACCGAGAGAACGATGCACCGCCGAATTTGTTTGGAATTTCGCGCTAGCTCTATGCTCTGTGCCAATTCAGAAACAAACCGATGCGATGCGCCAAGCCTGCTGCGTTGTCCCATTCGCTAGTCGCTCTCGTTTACTAGCATCTGGTGCGAAGTAAAAAACAAAACACAAAAATAAAAAAAAATGGAACCAGAAGGCGAAGAAAAATGAAAAATTTCCCGCTCTCTGGAACGATGGCGCGCAACCGTTTCTCGTTTTTAACTGCAGTGTGCCTGGATGCACGCGTTTTAAACCATTGTTCGTTCTTGAAAAATCCGAATCGTCGAAATATCGACTAAACTTTAAGTTTCCCCATTCTCTAAGCTATTCGTAACGAATAAGGGTTACCAGCAATATGGCGGCAAAATTCTCATCGAGCTACCGACAAATTGTTTTACGGTCAATTACAGCGAGTACGAAATTAGAGAAAACTTTGCGCAAGCTGTGAGGCCTTAGTTTTCGCACAGAGAATTGATACGCGTTAAAAAATAGTCGGAAAGATGTCTTTTAAAATTAAATATGGCCCAGTTGCATAGGTGCATTATTTTCTCACCAGATGTCGCAACGTTAGATTTTCTTGCGGCTCACCGAGCTACGCTGCAGTCAGTGTTCAGGCACTGTGTTCGAGTTTAAAGAAAAACGTCGATTTCCTCCCTCTCTCTCTCTCGCCCTATCGGGGCTCGCGGTTTAGGCCGCTGATCGCGAACGAGGCGGCTGAGTGCATCGGGCATCGGAACGGAGTAGCATTCGCGAGTGCATTGAGCGTCGCTGTGTCTCAAGGCCGCGGCTTGCCGCCCGCTGAGGACACACACCGAGGCTTGTGGGCCGGCTAGAACTAACCTGCTCCACTGCACTCGCTTACTGCACGCAGTCGCCGCCTGCAGCGCACCGGTTTTGCGCGTTTGTTCGTGTCGGTGCGTCGAGTGGCCCGCGTAGCGTGTTACTTATGCCGTGCACACACGTGCGCGCGGTTCTCTCTGTATTAGGCATATAATAAAATCGAGGAACCTGCTCGAGCCTCTCGTCTGCAGTCTGCTGCACCGCATTTAACATGTACCTACCTAACAGAGAGGAAGAAAATCTACCACTACTTTCGATTGCTGAATAGTTTTATTATTATACCGAAGTACCTATATATACGTATACACGCACCTTTGTACGTTGAATGCGATGATGCACTTGCTCTGACCTGTTGCAGCCTCGTTCTTTACGCAGCTATAACGTGCCATAATCGCACATATTTTTTTTTCTATTCACATTCGCCGATGCTCATTGGTATTAATGGAAATTGCACGATGAATATTGTACGACGACGCTACGGCGCCGTTCTTTTCATCATCGCGACGCAAAACATTTGCAACTGTGGGTGGTGTTGATCGCTACGACGAAAGACTCTGTTCTATGCTGCTGCGCCTACATCGTCATGCTGGGATGCAGGCTGACGGCTGCGGATGGACATTGGCTAGGTTGCATATCGCCGACGCGACGCTGCCGCAATTCTGCGGGACGTGACCCTGAAACAATGTCCGAACGGCGACGTAATCTTGGCCATCTATGACATGTTTCCACACCACAATGCACTTCTCAGTTTGCGGGAGAGAGGCGGAATCGCGTCGACGAACCATACGCGGCATTTCAAGGGGGGTGGGGGGGGGGGGGGCGATAAAAGGAAAGAACCTTTTTAGAAATGCTGTAATTCTTGCACATTATATATCGCGAAGACCTGAAACAGCGATGCATTGTAGCTATGATAATATGGTTGCATATTTCACGAACGAGGTTCAAGGTGCGATGATGCGGCGATGTTTTGACCTTCGAATTGAATTCTTGTACCGGTGTTGAAAGGCACTCTCCTTGAATAATTTGCAAGTATTTGCACGCGGGCGATGTTCGAATGAAAGTTTAATGATACTGCGAATCTTATATTCATACGATTAGTAATTATCGCTGTATGCATATAATAATTGACTGTTTCTTGTTGTAATTGTATATACATGTATGTGTACCGCAATTAGCAATGACGAACGGGATGTGGGAGGTGAGAAAATGGGATTAATCAGCGTTTCCGCGCAGTTAAATAGCAATCATAGGATTGTAATAGAAGTGCGACAAAAAGGTTGTCACATACTCGGTGCGCACAGTCACCTGAATAACATTTTAATCTGACGTGATCTGTACTTTCTTCATGTGAAGGAATCACGCAGTAGAGTGTCGAGAACAGGCCTGGCACCGAGAGATCAATAAAGGAAAAATACCCCAGCGATGTATATAAATTGAATTCGAAACTATCTAACCTGTAACACAATAAAGAAGTTTTGAAAAGCAAACGAAAGTCGCTGCTAACGCTAAAGTTACTTATCTACCTATAATCTCGACTCGTACGTGGCACATGAAATTTAAGAAATTACAGTCAGATTTATCCATGCACTGATGATCCAAACTAACAAATTGAAGGATGCTTCATCCTTGGCGTAACGAAAAAGTGCAAGGGAACTGAAAATCCGAAAATAAATAGATGATTGATGATTGATAGAAAAATATGGTAGGAGATGTTTCTCAAAATTGTCATAATATTTTTCTATCATTTGACTGGTCTGTACAAACGGAGATCGTTATATCCACCTTGGTTTAGTTGGACAAAAAAAAAAAATCACCCATGCACAGTGCGCAGATATCAGAACTCTCAGGCAGGCATGGAATCAACATCTGCTGGGACCTCTAACCCGTCGACACGTCCTTCTAATCCAAAAACTTCCTCGAGGCGCACCGGTTTCGTAGCCTGCGGTGGAGCCTAAAAAATAAAAATAAAATAAAAAAAAAAAGATTTTCGGTGCACCGCAACCAGTGAATAACACGCTCTTTTGTCTTGGTTCGATTATTCGCCGCAACGCCGCGACTGAGAGGAGAAAATCCAAAGAGTATAAGGAAGGCAGCTAGAGCGGAGGGCTCAGGCATGTGCAATTCGCACGGTTACGCGATCCGAGTTCCCCTGCATGTGCAAAAGCGCGGTGGTATGGCCGAGCCGTTTCTAGCCTCCGCTGCAGCCACTCGTACGGCGATAAATATAGCCTGAAATGGCCGAGCGCAGCGGTTGTAGGTATGTATGTACCTGCGACGAGGGTGGCTCGTGTCTGCCGAAGGGCGAGGTGATCCGGGGGTCGCGGTGGACGAAGGGGGCTACGTACGCACAATCAATACTCTGGGTAAAACCCGCAAAATTCGCCAGACGGGCGAGAGAAGCGACGCTGCGTCCTGGAAGCCGCCCCGCGTGGATTCCGGAACACTCCCCTCCAGCTCCCTGGGACTGCACGCGACGCATCAGCAGCTCTCTGCCTGTCGTGCAGGTGTATTAAGATGTTGAAGATGGCGGCGTCAGTTCCGCCGGAAACCACATCTGCGTATCCTGTGGAACTACGAATTTATATACTTGTCGTTTGAACGGTGAAACGCAGTTTTAACCTGATTCCTCCGAATACGATCTCTCGGTGAGACGGATTTCCGAACAGCAGTCAAGCTCTTGCAAGGGCGACGACAAAGGTTCGAGGGAAAGCCGGCCAAGGTCAGGCCGCTGCTTCGTTTCTCCGTCATCTTCCCTCCGTCCGTCCGTTCTTCCTTTCTTTCTTCCTTCCTTCCTTCCTTCCTTCCTTCCTTCCTTCCTTTACTCGAGCGCTTACCACTGTGCAGCGTTACACACGTGTGCGCATGCTGCTCTCGTGGCATCGTCGTTTCCGCTTCATCCGCTCTTGGATTTTCCCTGCCTTCTTTCTTCGATTATCTGCGTCTCCACCGATATGAAAGTGCGCCTTGATCGGATCATGGGATTTACCTTCACGAGATATCCATGACTTTCATTTGGTGTGTATTGTAGGTTGGATCATTTTTTTTACTTTTTTTTTTCTAACTTGCCATTCGAAAACCTTGTGACGTATACTAACAAAAAAACTTTAGCCAAGCCTAGAGAAGGTAGGAAAATATTTAGAGGTCGCTACCAATTATTGTAATATTTTTTTATTTATTCTTATGAGCACACCTGACGAACTTATATATGTATTAGTTTATTTTTTTTTTTTTTGTATCGTAATCCAATTAATCGTTCACCCATCAACAGCAAACTCCGCCTAACAATTCCGCAGATGGCAGTTCTCGTATTTTATCCGAAAGATTAATCGTTTCGGAGTAATTTGGATAACAGTGTTTGTTACCGAAAAAGAAGCATCACATTACCTCAATGTCCCTATTTCGTTTTCAGTACTGACTGTTATGAGCAATGATTAATTGGACCACGATACGAAAAAAATAAACTAATGTATACATAAGACCATAAGGTGTACACATAAAAATAAATAAAAAATATTACAATAATTGGTAGCGACCTGTGAATATTTTCCTACTTCCTTCAGGTTTTACGACAATTTTTTTTCAGTATTTGTCATAAATTTTTCGAGTGGCATCATTAAAAAAAAGTTAAAAATGAATCATACAAGTGTACATTTCGTCTTATGTTTGGTTGAACTGTACCCTACACCTGGAAAAAGTTAGGTCAGGTAATAAGCCTTAAGGGATTGCCATGTAATGAGCATTGATTGCTGGAACGGCAGATTCTTGGGTGAAAATCATTAGGGGTTGTTTGTTCATTCGGTTTAGTCCCTACAGTATACGTCACGAAAATTGCACTGTCAAAGAAATTCGGTGTAGACTTCTATGGAAGATATTTTGGCGTCAATCTAACAGTATCTATGATGCTGAATTTCTGAATTGAGTACAAAAATTGTTCCACAACAGTCGGTACACGGGCGAATATGATCAATTTCAACCCCGCAAATTTTTAGACACCGTGACGTCGTATCGAAAATAAATTCGCATCTAAAACCATTGGATTTGCTACTGATTATAATTAAAGTAGATCAAGAGTCGAATTTTTTCAGCGTTTCAAATTACCCAAGAACCCTGACAATGATTGCGACTAAAGCGAATATGCACAGAGGAAATGCACAACGCGCGCAGACGCAAGAAAAGTTTTAATTACATAATGGAATACTCGATACTTATTCGCGACCAGACCTTCAAAGTAACGAGTGCGCAAAATAATAACACACCCTTGAACAAGGGTAGGGGCGAGTACAGGCTCGGGTTTTCGACAATGAAAGTCAGCAAGACGTGGCGTGTTTTTTTGTCTCATTCATTCTTCGTTCCTCCCTCCGCGCCATTTCTTTTATGTCCTTCCGCGAGAAACGCCGAGAGGCGAATATCCAGTCATCGTTGTTCTCCGGTTTGTCGCGATGATACAGAAAGGTAAAAGCACCACGATCCGATTCCTCTGTAATCACAATAGCCAATTAGTCCTTTGATCCGGGGACAACGATGCGGCGACGAGACGTCGCCGGAACTTTCTATACGTCGGCAGAACGTAGGTATGTACATACATAATATGTACATACGATACCTGTCGCGTTATGTATACGCGGTTATCGACAGAGAGTATCGTCCGGTCTCGAGGCTGGTTCGAGTGTAACACACACTTCCGTGAAGAGAAAGTGGGCTGCTGGTGCATTCACGACGTAAATCTACTTATATTTCCACGGGGCGATGCATCGCTGTAGTTAGTTGGGCGAGTTAGGTTATGTTTTCCTCTTGTCAATCTCACATTAAATTTCATATTCTCATTCCTGTTGTATCTTTAAGAGGTTAATCGCCCGTCTGATCCTCCTCCCAAAAGAAAATATTGACAAGAGTTCGTATTAAAACAAGTAATGTTTGTTAACGAATATCAAGCTCTTACATATTTTCACATTAGCCGTTGTTTTTTTACGAACTAACGGCGGTCGGCGCCGGTCATAGAAAAGTTTATTACTTAGAGCGGACGTCTCGTTCCTGTCTAACTTGTCGATCGGACCTTGTGCCTGACTATTTTCGTATTCAAGTTGAGATATTCCTCTTATCTTATATCTGATATCTTACATACGCATATGATTGACCACCGTTTTTCCGCGATTCCGGAAAACCGCGCTAGGCTTAACGCGACGTTGCATTAATCGCGGTCGGATCGTGGATCAACCGTGAGTACGAAGTATACACAGATAGAAAACTCGACGGTGATACTCTGTAGACGGCTGCTGCACGTGAACCGCATTATTGATCATACGCTATCCTCTCTTCGACTCGACTCCGTGCCTCCCTCGCAGATTCGCGTGATGACGTTGTTGTAAAGGGAAGCCGAGCGGTCGGCTGACCATCGGTGAACTCTACTTTCAGTGAAAAACGGGGTAGAAAACGTATAAAACGAAAGAAAAGAAGAAAACAAGAAAAAAAAAATTAATCCGACAAACGAAATTTCGGTTCGCCCGGGGTCCGTTTTAATCGGCGACAGATACCGACTTCACCCCATGGCTCGAAAATGGGTTCAAAACAAAAAGAAGGGAAAATCGGAAAAGGGTTTTTGGATCCTCTCGTTACGTACATACCATGCACGCATCACGCGGGTGTATGTATATATATACACATGTAGGAACACAGGCATCGGGCCAAAGCCCGTTGAACGAGCGACGGGTTATTTTGGCGAGTGATTTACGTCGCGAGCCAGAATGTGCCGGTGTGGACTGCTGCATCCATCGGGGTGGTGGTTATACTTGTGCACGAATATACGTGCATACATATGCGCAGTTTGAGGCGGTGTTCAGGACGATGCAATGCAGCGATCGCCATCCTCTGACATTATAAGTTAAACACGGACTTCGCGCGGCCAATAGTAGACGTATACATAAACGGATGCAACGTATCTTGCGTATAATGTCCAACACACACGTATAACCCATACATCCGTGCATGCGAAAACGTTTTCGTACTATCCATACTCCCGTCTGGAGAATTGTACGCTTGCACACAGCCTAGTACACGTCGAGGATGCTTGCGGTGTATCTGTTAGTTGCGGTCCTGCACTTATGACCTTGCCAAGCCGTTGCACCGGCATAAACATCTCCCTCTTTTCCTTCGCCAACCGCTCCGACGTATGCGTCCAACACAATTGCGGCTCGATAAGATCGTACGTTATGCGGAGGTAGGTGCAGGCATCCGCCTTATCGCAATTCCTCCATGCGTATAATACGAATGTTGTACACGAACTTTATAGGTATATAAACAATATACACATTTGGTATATACAGTAACGTCGCGAACGAAAGCGGACAAGGTCCGAGCGTCTAACTTTCAGCGTTTCGGAGAAATAAAATTTCGGCAGAACCAATTTGCTGTATTTCCCCTCCCTCCCTCCACCCCTCCATGACTGTTATTTCCACATGCGTGCAGCATTTAGCACATGCATGCGGGTAATACGCCTGCAGCACATGTGATATAATATGACGGAGAGAAATACAACGGTTTACCTAATGATATTGTCATTATTATTATTATTATTGTTGTTATTGTGTATAGTGTAAAACGCTCGTATACGTGATGTATACATATAATAGGTATGTGTGCTGCTGCAGGCGGAGGAAAAGGCGCAAGCAGAGGCCATGGGCTAATCTATACGCTGACCCCAACGTGGGGGACGATAAAATATCCAGCGTTAGCCAGCTCACGTGATTCCTGTAATCCCGGGGATTCGAGGAATAGAAATAACAACGGATGGATACGTATTTTATACACGTATTCTTATATTTTTAAACGTTATGCAGACACGAGACGTCGAACCTTAATTGTCAGCGTGTCAGTTGGCTGTACGTAATACGTATATTCACATCCCGTGATTGCAATGCAAAAGTATGGAATTTGTGGTGTGTAATCGCAGAGTTTCTAAATTCAATCAATTTCAGGAGCACTGACCATCTCGGTAGGTATAAATCATACATGTCATGTATACAACCCATGAAATTAGACGGTGTTTTTTTCCAGTGAATCGGGATAAATCGTGAAGAATTAATTACGTTTGGATACCAGTTCCGGTCAAGATGTTGAAGCTTATATTGGAATTTTGATCGTAAAAATGAGAGATCCTAAAAAAGTGAAGGAATGGTGAAAAATTGTGCCTTCATCTAGCCCCAACCATCGATTCAAATATATTCAGAATGAGAAGACCGACCCGTTCCTCTGCAAGACAGTTGTGCGCAGAAAAATACAACCTTGAAATTCAAACAGCCTGAGGGAGAATACGACGCCATAGTATAAAATCGTGAAACGACTCCCTCCTTCTCTTTCCGTTGAAAGGGAAGCAGGTGGCATATCCGCAAGCCCGATGCCCGGTTATCCGGGGGAAGACTTGCGAGAGTGTCTGACAAGCTTCAGGCGAGGGATGCATCCTGGAGTAGATAGGATACGGAGGGAAGGAAGGAAAAAGTGGTAGAGAAAGATAGACGGACGACACTGCAATGGGTCGTAGGAAAAAAAAATCGGAGGGACGGGAAAGCAGAGGCCATGCACGATAACATTTCGCAAGATAGACGCACACACGCTAACGCGTGTACATGGGACCCTATATAGATAATGGTTTGTTGCATGTTGTTGCAAGCCTGTATCGGGCGCGACTGTTATATACGCGGCGAATGGCGTCGTAGGTGCAGCCTACGCCTCTTTTCTGCAAACAAACAGGTGATAAACGGCTGCACTGCACATGCAGACGCCCACTAACGCTAATAAGACACGGAGGCGCAATTAGTTATGTAAAGTTCATACCGCTTGCACTCCGCACTCCTACTGTGTCTGAGGACATTGGGTCTGCCATCCGTGATCTGGAACGAGATAGTGAACCAGATTGTTATGCAAACTTTTCATGCCTTAGGTTTTTTTCTTCTCAGGTTGTTCGAACGGAGACAAGCATCTTACGTGTCATATATTGTGACCACCGATGATCTCTTCACTAATTGGATGGCTGACTTCTATGCTTTCAGCACATGGCAGCTTCTGCCGATTAGAAGTCCCAAACACTGATACTAGCGTTGCAATGCCCAAAGTTAAACTAACGGGTCACGTGGATGATAGCCTATCAGAAGCAGATTTATTAGCATGGTTCTGTTACATTAACCAATGACATACACAGTGAACCATGTGATTCGTCAGTTACATTGAGGCTATTGAAGCGCTGGTGTAGATTTAAATTCGTCCGCTTGTAATCGACTCAGGTCGTGGACGATAGTCAGCAATCCGGTTATACTATAGAGATCAGTGATTGTGATTGTTTCAGGAAACTAAACACCCAAACGCATATGCATCAAGTGGCGTTTCCATTCGTAGATTCGAACCATTCGCGCCGAGTTTTTCAGCTCCTTGTTGGGTTGACTAACTCAACTGCAACCCGACACTGACTTTCAAACTTCGCAGGCGTCCCGAGGTTAAGTTGCGTTGAGAATTTGAGACAGCCAAAACGTCCACTTAACCTCGGAATGATTTCGTATTGAGTTGAGAGTTGGCCAGCCTGTACGAACAGAGAAAGAATTTGGCGCATGCGCATTTAGACGTTCAGTTTTCATCTCAGCAGTTCTCTCGCAATTTCTCGTGTTGAATACTTTTTTCCCTTAATGAATTATTAACGGTTTCTTAGAATGAAGTGGAATTTCCTACAAATGTACCACAATCAAATGCTGTGTGCAGGGATCAGGGTTTTTCAATTCCATGTCGTTCATCGTTCGAGTGATTGTTTCCGAAAATAACATTCATCAGAACAACAATGAAACGTGTTGCCAAAAATACGTCCATTGAACTTGGATATTATGAAGGTTGCATTTCGCAAAATGAGAGTCACTGTTTTGCAGTACTTTCTGGCTGGTTTCACGTCCATGACGTAAGCCGAGGTCATTCGATCATTCGAACGCTGGAGAGCAACGATCATTAATTGAGGCATATGCAGTCTCAAGAGATGGAATAAAAACAATTTTTTTTTTTTTCACCGTCTCGCAACTTTGCACGGTCTAAAATCAGACTAACTCCGAAACGAAGGTTATACGTATACCTGTGCTTGTATAAAATTTACCGTGTGTGAATTCGAAAACTGCAATCTTTCGTAGATTGCACTGGTATGTTATTGCCTACGTCAAGTACATCGTGCGCATACGAATGAGCAAGAGACGGAATGAAAAATAGTTGGTAAAATAACCACGAACGTGGCCCGCCTCCGCGAGTGCTACACGCTCTTCCAAATAGAAATTGGCGACGCAGTGCAGCTGCGGCCTGCATGCAGTAATTTCAGAGAAAAAAATCTGACCGCCGTGCACCCGACAGTCGAGTGCGTCACCGTGTTGTTTGGTTCAAGGCTTCCCGGGTCTATCGGGTTTCCCAGATTGCGCTGTAGCGGTGGCGACGAGGACTAGATCGGCTCGCAAAATTTAGGGGCTTATACTTAGTCAGGAGGTTGAAAAATGCGATTTTTCAAAGATTTTTCATGAAGAGATGTTTCAATTTATTGATATGAAAATTTATGTACATATTGGGGTGGAATTGAACTTCGTTCTGATATTTTTTATTTGTAAAAATAATGGGTTTTATAGCTGCTATAGCCGATCCCCGCAAGCACGTCTAATAAAAAGGCGTCTCGCGATGAGCGAGATATCTCGGGACTGGATTAACCGAAATGAAAATATTATCCAAAAGACATTTTGTTGACATAATGTATTATCTGGTCATTGATCGAAGGCATAAGCAAAATATTAATTTTTAACAACACGGCGGGTTCTAAAACAACATACCATTTTCCATAAAAATTTTCTCCATAGTTTCTTCATAAAATGGAAAATATTTGTTGACGAGAAAAAATCTTCGATCAAGGACTGAAGAATATATTCATAAAGCTTGTGTAAAAATTTGAGACTGATCGGTTCAACCGTTTCCGAGAAATCTTGCTCATCGACTTTGAAAACGTAGTTTTGAGAAAAACGCTTTCAAAGTTTCAAAAGTAGTTTCAAACGCTCCGGGGCGTCTTTGCAAATGTGCGCGTAACTTCGAGAATATTTATCGGATCGACATGAAATTTTTTGTGTATGTACTCGGATATATGTGCATTACGAAAATGAAATAAATAAAAAGATCGATTTTTGAAAAATTCTGACTCGGTATAACCTCTTAACCATACGAACTTATCCTCGCGTATATCGTCTTGTTACGCCGTAAACATATACGCATATACGTAACATGATCCGACGGAATTGCGAGACGGGTAGGTTTACGATTTAGTAGAAGATTTAAGGGAAAGTCTGTTCCCAGAGTCAGTCAGGGCCGCGATACAGTCTTTATTGCCAAAAGCATGAGCTGATACCTACAGGTACATGAAAACAAGGTATTTGCAACTAGTGGGTACGTCATATCATTTGAATTGTCTGCATCTTGTTCTGCGAAACAGGGAGACGATTTCCGAAAGATATCATACAATGGAGATCGAGACTGTTCCAAAAGTCGTTAATACCTCGAACGGGTCGTTCCGCCGCTGAGTGCGGAGCACGTGAGAGATGCGACTCGCTAGCAATGAACTGCATCACGGCCAGCTTGCGAATATTTTACGATGACTGGATTAACGCGGAGACGAAGAGTCTCGAGGAAAGAGCGAGGAATTAGCTAAACACAGGTGATCATAGCGCACGCGCTCCGGCTAGGCGGTACGCGTGGTTAAAATTAGTATCTCCAGCATAGACGTTGCAGTGCTACTAGAGCCTCTCTTCATTGGGATTTTCCGTGTCGCTGACGGGTTATGCACCTACATAAAATACGAATGTATACACGGCGGTCTTTTGAGCGCGACACGCACACGAGCGTGCAGGAAACTGACGTGAGTCACTGCAGCTTCGCTGATCGTGCTGACGTCTCTGTGTGGAAATGCATGTGTGCATTTGCGAGTGGCGAGTCGGTGCCGAGGTTTTCAGGTCGTTTAATGCTCCTCGAGGTTTAAAAGCAACGCTTACGTCACCGCCGTCGACCGCATCTCGTGATACACTTGACGATATTGCACTTTTTACGGTAACGAGCGTACTTGTCTCTCATTTTATCCTCGACGAATCGTCCGTTGCTTGCTAGTCACTTTCCTCGGAAGGCCGACGCTCCGGGCGGTTTTCAACTACCTGCAAGACGTAGGACACTCGTACTACAATATATGAGCAGTTGTGAATATCGAAGCACGATCATCTTACCAGGTGAGGGTTTCGTTACCCGTATTTTTATACTCAGTCTGGTGACTGAAAAAACTGGCGATGGAAGTGAGCAATGCACATTAATGTATGTACATCAGGTTACGACTAGAGAATAATCTTTCAATCAGACCAAGTATTTAACTTCTGTGCGAAAAAAAAAAACAAGTTCACTGATTGGTCGGCCGATTTTCAACTGGCTTGAGGTAAAATCATTGACGAATAGTACTTGCAAAAGAGTAAAAATAATAACGGAGTGAGTCTAATTTCTTAATATTTTTTTTTTTTGTTTCTCGACAAATGTTCTTATTTTCCAAGTCAGACAACGAGACTGAACGGCGTGACGTAATTATGTTATTTTCAGTAAGATTATCTGAATACCTAAAGTCAAAATATGCCTGTACGACCATATTCAATAGAATAATACACTGGGATATATGGAACGAAGAGATTGAACGTTATTCAAGTATCTTTATCCGACCTTTTTTGTCAATTGGTTATTAAAAGTGCCCGCATGCAGTTGAACTCTTTTCCTTGTGATGTACTTTAGTAGCATGCAACGATCCCAGAGACCCGATAGAGCATGCACTGTGAAAACTTCTGGTCCTAAGATCATACGAACTACCAGACAACAATTTTGACAGGCAAATCGAAATTTCAATATCAGACATGTGTTGGTTCGGCACCAAATTACGTTCCATAAACGTCCGTACGCCGTTTACTTAACAGTGTGAGAACTTTGGTAAAGTTTTTCGTGATGGCGTATATCGTGTACTGTGGATGGTGCGAAGAGGGTACCTAATTCAGTTGTTACCGCAGCGGCTCGGAACAAAGGTGAATTTTCAGCGGGTATCTGCAAAGCACCGTAGGATCGAATCTTGGGTTGGTACCGGCGCCGGGGTTGTTAGCCGGGTCCGTGAAAGGATGAGGCGTCTCGACGCACCCGCCTACGCAACAGTCCCCTTCCTTGCACCGCCTTCGAAGCGGCAGTGCCGGCGGTTCCCAATCGTGTTTACGTGAAATTCGCGGGCTCCCGAGGGTCGTGGCGGGGGAGGAATGGCATCGCCGATAAAACGGCTCGGAATTGGGAGAGCGTAAACGCGAGGGTGCGTCGTCCCTGAGCCGGGGATGACGTCGAGGGTTGGGGACGCCTTTTGGAACGGTAATACAAAGCGAACGGCTGTCGATTACAAAGAGCGAGGGGAAGAGAGTGAGAGAGAGGGAGAGAGAGAGAGAGAGGCAAGCTGCAACCGCGGTCCGTCCCGCGACACAGGAATGAGTCAGTAGCCCTGGATTGCACGCCATACCGCACCGCTCCGCACCGCGACGGCGGGACCCAGCGAGGGGAGGAAAGAGGCGTCTATGTCTGCGACCTTGGCTGGGGTCGCGCCAAGGTCGCCCCTCGACGGAGGCTCCCCCGGGCGCGACGTGTACGCACCAACACGACGCGCTTCAACACTCGACAACGTCTCGACCATGCAGCAGCAGAAGCAGCAACAGCAGCAGGAGCAGCATCATCGACAGCAGTAGCACCAACACCACCACCACCACCACCACCACCACCTCCACCACCACCAGCATCACCACCACCACCATCATCGGCATGGGGTCTGTCGCTGTGCGATGCGCGATGCTCTTGTGTGAGGGGATCAATGCCAGGGTCAATGTCACGCTCCGAGCGTTCGCACCGAATCCCAACGACGAGACAACTTTCCCGTCGACGACATTCGGCAGTGAGAAAAGACGCGAGGAAATCGGTACCTACTCGATTGCTCGTTAGTGCTACCACTAGACACCCATCTTCACAATGAGAACCTTCAGAACTGGATCTCCCGAATCGAGACGACATTCTTGGCCCTTGCACCACTTCATCATCCGTTCCAAGCATGAAGTCGTTGTACATTCTGCTCTATAGGTCGATGTCTCAACCGAATGCTTAACTTGGTATCAGCAGTCAAATTCTTTTCTTCGGATCCACTCGCTCGCCTGGAACTGCAATTCTCTCTATCATTCAATGAGAAGTTATTTGCTTCCCAAGTACTGGGAGTAGGTACATATGTACGTGTAAGTTTTCATGGTTGTGCAGCTCGAGTTTTCACTTTTACCCAAGTGAAGAAAGAATGGATCGTGACACCTTCAATTACCCCCAAACCTAACTGGTTACCTTCTTCATTCCGAGATCGGAATGTTGATACCGTATCGGCTATAAACATGAATATCCTTATACGACTTCAATGACTATAGAAACATTGACGTGTATAAGATTGTCTTGCAGAAAGTCGCCTGGCCTCTGCTTATTCGGAATCTTTTTCCATGATGCGGCGTGTATTGAAAATGGAATTCAAACAAGAGATGCAGCCATTGGCCTTAATCAGCTTGGTTATCTTCCAGCGAATCGATCAGCTTCAGAGCTGACGCCTTACAGAATTTCTGAGGATCGAAGTTAGTAACGTTACTGTAACGATGCATTTTCGCATTTTTAGAAATGTCTGAGATTTATCAAACCGTTGTAAAAAAAATATACTTTAACTTTGAAAAACCAACTCCATGAAAGTCATTTTTAATTTGCCCAATAATGATGATCTCACCACGTTTTTATTAGCTCATTTTCTTGTCTCTGTATGTTTGCTTGTCTATTCGGTGCAAGTCTTGCAATCGATTTTAAACACCCTTCCCGATGAGCTAGAGACTTGAATCTTCAAACATATCTCAAAACTGGACGACAATGCAACATTATTTGCTGGTTTGTTCGGTAAAAATTTTGCAATCGATTTTACTTTTTACTCTGAGGTTTCGTTACGTTAACGCAACTAACCTCAGCGTGAACAGAATTTCGGGTGCATTGACGCGGATTTCGCTTGAGCTAACGGAGCGTCGAACCGACGCATTCCGTTACCATACCGAGAGGTTGTTGATCAAGCTGCGTCGACGAATGCACTGCGATTTCGAGGATTGCACTCGTGTCAAAAACAGATAACACTGCATGTATGCCTGCAAACTCGCTTGACCCTGTAAGCTGTTTTATTTATAATCAAACCATGATTCACGCCGCGACTCGCCTCTATATCTTAATCAGTCCCTCGTCCCGTTTGTTGCACCATTCTCTCCACGTGTGTGCGTTGCACGATAATGCGTCCGTGTGTGTGTGTGTGCATGTGTGTATGAGCGAGTAATACAGCCATGATCCCAACCCACCGCTGAATTGACACCTACGCGTACATATTAAAAGTGCAATTATTTGCCCATGTCGATGTGGATCCGCAGGCGTATCTTCTGCTGCAGCGATTGCACCTTATACCTCTTACTAACATTATCGTACACTTTACCGCAATCATCTCGCTCGCCATGGAAAATATTTACAAGACTAATAGCGATTAATTCGTTATCTGCCATTCGGATGGGTTGGGCGGGATGGCGCAGAGCGGCATTCGTCCAAGTATTAAGACAAGTTGCTTCGCTTTGCTTTATCTATCTGTATATTATTGCGTATGTTTTCTCCACCAAGCAGCTAGATGATTGTTCGGTGCATGGTTAAGATCGACAGGCTGTGACAATATTATCTATATAATTGGTATTTCAGGATTGCATCGCTCGATGGCTGTTATGTTTTACTTATAGGCATTGACATCACGCGTACGACTGGAAAAGATGATATAGAACGCCATTGCGAAGGCCCATCGGGTACTATATACCGGGGAAAAGAATATCTTCTACAATTTTAGAACCTGTTTCACCACTCGAGCAAAGGCGTTTCGAAAGATTTTTCTGATCGTTTCTGTACGCCCGTTGCAAGGTTGCATATTATTATTTTTTTTTTTTTTTAATTTTATTTTACTTATTTATATTATCATTTCTTGTTGCACAAACAAATTCAGTGCTTGAGAAATGTCAGGGTTCCGTCTGCAGTAAAAGAGTCGACATATTTATAGCGCGTACACGAGAGTATAAGTCTGAACTGATTTTCAAACACATCTTAACGCTCTGTCGAGATTTAAACAAATGGGTTTGCTCGAATTTTACGCGCGGAAATTGAAACAGTGCCAGTAAAGTGACAAAAGCTAGAGAGTGAATCACCTTATGCACGATGTGGCGACCGTTCTATGTTTCCGATCGTATATCTCGTACTCCAATAGATTGTTTTTACTACTCTTTACCCGTGGTTGACACATGTTTTACGAAAACTAAGAATGTGTTTTTCGTATTCTGAGGAAATATTCACACCACGGTTCTGGATTGTTAACCGGGTTTCAAATCGAAACCGAGGGGGAAACAACTTCCCGAACTGGCGTGTCAATGGGTTTGTGAATTGATAACAATTCACCTGAATTAATGAGAATTAACACAGAAGTAACTGAATTGTGAAAAATTACGTCAAGTTTATTTGAATTAGTTTGAATTCGTGCCTAAATTATCTGTTTACAGAGAAAAAAAATTAAATTGAAATAAGAAATTAAGTTGAATTGAAAAGAATAATAATAATAATAATAATAATATGAATTAAAAGGAAATACAAAAGAACGAATTCAAATTTTTTCAAACTCACTCGGATCGAGCGCATTATCGAGAAGAGATTGAAATTCATGAATTGGTTGAATTAAAGAAATCAATCTGAATTGAAAAAAATTAATGTGAAATAATAAAATTAAGTTGAATGAAACGAATTAATTTAAATTAATTCGACTCAAAAAATTATTGCGTTACTAAAATCTCAAGTTATTTCCCCCCTCGATGGAAACCAAATAGTTTTATGAAACATAAAATCTATACCGTTTATCCGTATTATATTCGTACACTGTTTATAGTATATTATAATATACTTGTACGTGACAAAGGGGGTTAAATATCCAGTCTGAGTGCGTATGCAATATAACTCTCTCTTTCTCTCTCTAAAGTAGCCTGAATGCAGTGGCACAGAGCACGCGTTTATGAAAATAACTTTCGACTGCGCAGTTGACGTCGTTGCAGTGAGTTATGTATAACTATACTGCGAAAGTACAATACAGGCGTATACAAATGTCCCGCGTTATCTCTTCGCATGCATGCGGTATTTCGACTCTGAAAAGCGTTCTTCCTTCGCTCCGTCGTCAGTTTCAGGAGAGTGCCGCAACGAGCTTATCGCGCCTCGACTGTGTGATAAAACACAATCCTGATTACCGGACAGCACCTTTTCTCGACGCCTTTATACACAGCGTTCCGACAGTCAGCCAAGGCTAAAGTGCTGCGGAATCACACACTCGCTCGTACGATATAACCAGCTCTGCAAAAAGTCGGCCGTGAGGATTTGATATCAGGCTTGACGCATCCCCACGCGGATGGGATGGCGATAAACAAAAAAAAAACAAACAAGATGCACCATTTTTTGATGACGCTGCTTTTCCTCGTAGATTATAACATGCCTCTGACCAAAGACGCGGATGACGGTCCTACGTTATAATCACGTCACGTGAAACCTGAATACCCGGCGTATCACTCCTGTTATTGCTGCTGCAACGTCGGCGGTGAATCGCGGATTTTTTCGTGCGTACGATCCGAAGGAAGAAATCCGAGGAGAAGGAAAGGAGCGAGCAGTAATGATGAGAATAAACCCGGGGAATATTAACGGAATGAAAACAGAAGTAAAAACAAAGAAAAAAAAAAAAATTCATATACGGGAGTCGGGAACGGGCGTTAAGAATTGGACGACCTCTGCCGCTCCGGGTTTCTATAAATAGTTTGCGCAAAATTATAATGTACAAGTCGACGAGCCGCGCGATCCATGTATTCGCCTTGTGGGTGAATGCAAGTTCTGTGACTGCAGCTCGAACGAATAATTCCTCCGTCAATAATCTCTTCGTTTATCTATGTATTATATATTGTATAGGTCTACGTAAGCACGTAGGTATAACACATTGCGATGTGCAGAAGCGTGCACGGTAGAACGTTGTTGTAAGAAAGAAGTCATCAATTGAGGCCAAAAAGCATGTGTGGGACTAGTCGATAACTATGTGGATATTTATCTGTACAGTCTCTGTGCGCGGACTGCAGAGATGAATCTCGGTCGTGTTTTGTTGGTCCCAAATTTAATACGCGTCCGTGTGCGTTTGTGTGTTCCTAAAGTCATGCGACATTGACCTTGAGCGTTATCCAGGCTGCGGTGCGCTGATTGTCTGGCGGCACTCGCGGTTTCGTTTAGAAAATAAACTGCTGAATTACGTGTGTAGGTGTCCCATATGTTGCGTATGTGTGTCCCCGGTGTTGGGCGAGTTGCGTGCGGCGACATTGCGGTAGTGTGCAAAACATACACGAGGTTGCGCGGAGGCGGCGGTCGAGCGGCTGTTTGCAAACGGTTGTCGTTCGAAACTTTGGGGACCGGACGAACGCCAAACCACCTTATCAGATAAAATGCCTGACCTATGCACGCGAATCACGCGTATGCTAGGCACCGACTAGACAGTTGGGAGACGGGAGTGACGCCGCAGGGCCGTACGCGGCGAATTCTCTCCTCCCCCCTCCCTCCCTCTCTCCCTCTCTCCTTCTCTCCTCGTCACCCGACTGCGAAAACATTCGGACACTAAAACTTTTACGCTTTCGACGTAAACTCTAGGTGACATAGTATGACCCTGTAACTCAAGTTGGCTGACAACCGGGGTGCAGATATCCTCCGGCATCGTTTCGCTCCTGCCCGTTATTAATAGAAACGATTATTTAAAGGGATCCCGTTAAATGTCCTCAAATGCAGCATCGACGTCGAGGCTTGAAAAATTTTCATCCTTGAAAAGTAGGAAGAAACTTACGTATAGTGTAACGTAATTGCATTGGTGTTACGAATGTCCTTTGAATCGTCAATTATTGCCAGCTATATGATGGTAATGTCGACGTTAACTGAATTAGTAGTGTACATTATTTATTTAACCTGATAAATGCTGCGGGCGTTCTGTAAAAAAAAAAAAGGAGAAAAGAAAAGAGGATATTACATTTTATGAGGAAAATAAAAAAACCGTGCGACTTTAAGCCTTGGAACAATTAGGGGTTCGAGTCGGAGGCGCGCCAACTGACGGCAACGTCCGGCCTTCTTGGAAACGGTAATCTCGTTGGTGCTGAGATGCTATTGGCCTATTTCGAAGGGTTAATCACTCTTGAAGACCCACGTACAAGAGTTCGAAGTCCCGCGAAATCCTTGAAGACGTCTGATAAAAACGCGGTGAATTTTCGCCTCGCTCAGTGCAATTACAAAACTTAATGCAAGCTATTTTAAAGTTTGTACAATGTTAAAAAAAATTCAACCAAACATAATGTCCCAATATATGTCCCCATAATGTTACTTGTCACATTTCTGTTAGTAAATATGTTGAAAATTTTTGTAATTTCAACATTTAAATTGTCGTATCGGCATTTAATTTGTAATTTGTACTTTATCTTTCGGTGAAAAAAAAAAAATACTCGCGAAATCAGTGAAGTCGTCTAGATTTCGGATCAGCATTCATTATATTTTTCGAAATGATTAACGACTGATGGGTGCGTGACCAATTTCGCCCGCGAAAAGTAATTGACCTGTATTAGTTGGCCAGATCATGCCGTGGTAATATTTTCGTCTGCAAAGCAGGAGAGCCAACTTACTTGAAACGGGGTATGACATGTCAAAATCTTCAGTCATGAATTGGAGTTGTGCTTTTATGACGATTCGTATCAGTTATGAATCGACAGTAAGGTAAAAATAAAGGCTTGCCAAGCCTTTCCGAATCGCTGTATACCTAACAACTATTTGAGACCTGCTTGACCTAAAAAAAATTGCAATGCATACATAACTTCTATTAGCAAAAAAAGTTTAAGGTGGCCAATCTGCATGAAAAACCGACAAAGTTTGCGCATGCGCAGTCTACTAACAATAAGTTTTACCGTTTCCTCTCGATATATACGTCCAATAGTCTGATCCGCAAATGCGTTCGGGAATTATTTCGCTGCATACCACGTATAGCTGGGACGGACGATCGAGCGAGGATTCCGAGTTTCAAGGCTGCTGCAACAGACCGGTCTGATGCGGGGGCGACCGGGAGACCGGGGATCTTCCGGTGGCCGGACTCACACCAGATTTGGCGAACCAGCCGTACCGACCTCCTGGCAGCAGACGGGATTATTGATCGTAGTACCTAGTAATCTAGTTACGTACATTAGAGGTGTGCGCCATTGCGACCTACCCGGTGCAGCCGGTAGCGAGGGGGAAAGTCCTCGATGCCACTAAGTCTTCGGGCTCGACGCCGAAACCACAAAACATCCGGCGGGAGCGGCCAGCCGTTGACTCGAAAAGTTGACCGGGTCAAGTCGATTCATGGCCACATGCTGCTGCTGATATCTACTGCACGTTGCTCCCGTCGAGACGAGAAGCTAGAAATACTTCGCAAAAGTGAAATTAAGGAAAGTAAAAATGGTATTGCTGAGCAGAGTTTCGTAACACGTTTTGAAAAGTAGAATTGATCAGCTTGCACGAAACGCCTATAAGCACGGTATTTCAAAAACTTCAATTGGATCAGTTCGCAGGCTCAAATTTGAGTACAACATGCGTTCCATTTATCAGTTGTATCATTGTCTCGAAATGTCGACTTTGCAGGATATAAGAGAATCAAAAGAAGGTGAGAAAATAGCACAATTGTCGAGTTTCAATGTTGAAACATTAACCGACTGAGGCGCTAATTGCTGACAATGAGTCACGATATTGATTGTCGCAGTTGCGAACTCGATTGTGAACTCGAAACACAGCCTTGACAATTTTTGTTTAAATAACACAGTCGAAAGTGTTTTATTTTTTTTTTTCGAGTTCTAAATTTCGTTTTTCAAATGTGCAGCAAACTAATTTCAAAACGATTACGCAAATGGGATTGAATGACAACCGCTGCTCGTCTGGTGAAGTGAAGCGACTGTCTGGAAGGATGGGGGAAGGTTTTGCATAAACGCGTTAGGTCGGGCCACGACTTTGAAAGCAGATTTGAAGCCTGACCAATTGAGACACGTATGTAGGTATATGCGTACGGTAGGTTAAAAATTCTCCTCGTTATTTTCATTTCTTTCAACTCGCTAATGCCGCTATTCATACGCATGGTAATCGCCGGCCAGAGACACAACAGATTACGTATGCAGTGACCCCATTCCCCCTCTTTTTTCCCCGTTCCCCGTTTCACCACCCGTACCACATCTCTCATTTATGTTTATACCAGTAACCCGATGCGCGATCAATCCTCTCCGAAGCGAATCAACATCCATGTACACGATGTCGTTAAACGGAAGAAAACGTCTACCTGTACCAAGGCACATCAATCACATCCGTCTATTAACGCGGGTGAAGGACCGAAGGGTTTCTTTGGTCGATGATTGTCATTACGATGCGAGACAGGCTTCGATCTGTCGCGTTTATCTTTCATCTAGGTTCCAATCTCTCAGGACCGATAACAGCAGGCACGTGGGCGGGAAAAGATTGCCATTAATTTCTTTCACGATGAATGACATATTTTGCCTCGTCGGATAAGTGTGGATTTTGGAACACAAGAAATTTATCCCATCGACCGATGATAATAAAAGATAAGAGCAAAGTGTATGTCTTCTACTTTCTTGCCAGTAGTCATTCGTTCAAATTGCGGACTTCTTGGCTACGCGCGAACTGAGAAGCGCGATAATTATTGTCTAGGATGGTGAATTCACTGTCAGTGAGCCGTTACCGCAAAGTATTGGAAATGAGAATGAATGTTTGAAGAAGAGACCGCCGATGTTTGTATACACCGATCAATGTGTCTACGCCTCGTGAAGTGTCGAGCATCTGTAGTATCCAAAGAGCATGTTTCCAGTATAGTAGCGGTTCATCTTTACTGACTCAGCCAGTCAGTCATATTTATTTAGCTTGGCTCTTTGTGGCCATTTATTATGTAGAGCTCGCTTTTCAAAACGCTACGCACGCACAATAAGAAATTGAAAACTCACACACCGCACAACTATTCCTGGGGCATTCGTGGCCAGACGCGTAAACGTGACAAGTTGTTGAGTTCAGACGAACGGATGAATGAACTCGGTACTCCGTTTCAACTTTACGGGATTAACTGGAATATAATGAGTTGCTCAACGTTTTCGGACTCGAATTATTACTGCAGGCTTTCATGAGAATTCTGGAATACTGGAATCGTGATGGAATTAGACAAGTAGCCGTAGTGAAAGACCGAAGCACCAAAAAATTTCGAGAGTTTTTGCAGCTTAGGCCATTATGAAAGTGCTTATTATATCTCAACTGTCTAAACACTAAAATGACTGTGCACCCTTTAATCATCACCAGAACCATTGAGACGAAGTTACGAGCAGCTGGCTGCGTAAGAAGTAAATTCGTTGCATTTGACTTCGTTTCCTGTTGCAGTCACTGAATTGTCTAACAAGCCGTTATGACTCCGCGGTGTGTTACAAATAGCGCACCTGCAATTTAGTAAATATAATGCCAAGTAGTTGCGTGACTTAACGATGTTGCAGATGCCAATCCTCGTGACCCCAAAGACTGGATATTACCATTTGAAGAAGGTAGCCGAGAGGATTTTTGTGTATTTTGGACATGGATTCGACTCGAGGAGGATAAGATAGCGTGGAAACAATGTCTCCATTCCCCGACAAGTGCCTTGTGGAACTGTAAAATTAGCACATGTTTATTTTCTCCTTGTAAGTAAATTTGTTAGTTCGAGAAGTTGGTTTTTTTCGTAAATAAATCATGTAAAACAATGCACTGTATGAGACAATAGGTCATTTCCTTGAAGCGCCCCGGATGTAGGTTATAACGGCATATAGCGGACCTAAGCGTGAATAATCGGGTACGTATATAAACTTTATACGTACAATACAAGTCGGTGCCAAGTCTGGTTCTTAACCGAGTAAAACACCAACCGCTGCATTATAAGGTACCAGGGGCGTAACTAGGAATTTAGGGGTCCCGGGGCAAGGACCCAAATTGGCCCTGCTCGTTAAATAATGAAACTTATTTTTCTAAAGAATGCATCTGAAAATACAGTACGAAAACAAAAGAGGGAAACATCACGATTACGAATCCTAGCGAAATATTACGATTTCATTTTTTACGCAGCCTAGTTACGCCCCTGTAAGTTTATACCGTGTGCGTATCATGTTGGCGAGAATTTCGTTCCCTTTTACGGGAGGAGTTGAGACGGCTTTGCATCACGCGTCTTCGTGAAATTGTCATCTTCGTCGTCGTTGTTACGAGTGTATAAATAATACAGTCGCATATATACGAGACGCTCGAGGCCACGAGTTGTTGCACACAAGCTGCATCGGCCCACACGGTGTACCTACATCAAAGTTGACGATTGACGGTCAACGGTTCTCGAACGCGTTCGACGCGGCGTTTAAAAACGAGGCCGAACTCCTCCCCCACCCCCCTGGCCCTTCGTCGCCTCATTATTCGCCGTCGCTGCAGCCGCTTATCGGAAACGGAACTCGTAGGATAGTCTGCGGCCGAGGCGTCACGCCGAACCTCGACAAGGATGCGCGCTGCATGCACAGTAAGAGTGGAAATTCAGCGAAGCGGACAAGTGCAGCTTCACGGCAAATGGCAACGGCGGGCAGCGGTTCAAGGCCTTAGCTCTAGTCCCAGCCCCAGTCCCGCGCACTATCTCTTTGCATTTACAATGCATGCACAGTAGTTGACTGCACTATCGACCGTCGGCGGCGCGACGAGTTGAGGCGTCCCACAGTTGCAAGCTCCCCCCTCCATTCCGCTGTCGCGACGGCTTCACTGATGCGACTGATGCCCGACGTTACATAAGCCCCTCTGTTCCGCATCCGTCGTTGTGCACAAGCGGCGCCCCCTTCTCGTTTCTAATTCGAGGTAGACTAACCGCAGGGTTGCAAGCAGGGCACAAGCCGACAGATAAGGCTTGCAAGAATCTAGATTCTAGGTACACCAATTTCCATCGTTTTTCATGGTTCCCTTGACGGAGATGCGAGCATTGGGCTCCGTTGATAGACGTTGCGGTTTACGACGTACTTGTAAGATTCCGTTGCAATGATCGTTCGGGAACCACGAGGGGAATGTTTCAAGGAGATTGTATCCCCGTACCGTCTACTCGTCGTGAAAATGGCGCATGAAATACGGGAGATTACTTTCATCCCATTCGTGCCAAGGCCACAGCTCACCGCAATGCTGCTTGCATTATAGTCTGGTGTTGGGTACGAGTGAGTAACCCGTCGAGGAATTTCGTATCAAGCTCAGGTGATTTGGGAACCTGCTGCATCTGCAGCTGCTACCTCGCTAGCGTCGTACCGATCGGTAAGTCTCGGTCGGTAGCGTCACCCGTGATCGCTCTCTGACGACTCTCTGTATTGAGCGGAGGGCAGCTGAACCCTACATGTGCTACCATCTAGTTTGGGTAATTTTCCGCTCGGTAAGTGAGAGACGAGTTTCCCAGGTTCAAAATTCGAACGTGATTACAGCGAGGATTGTAGGTTCCAACGGGAAAAGACGAATTTTCGAAGAAACGTGTAGCCTATACGTTTTGACAAGTGAAACTACTTGGAAACGGTTGAAAAGTGCAATTTTGTTACAATTCTGTACCATCGAAATCTGGAAACGATATTTTGACAACCGATGAATCCGTTATTTTAAAATCCGTTTCGCTTTACAAGATGATATATTATATCGATAATTCCCGGTTAAATACAAAAAACAAAGGCTCGCAAAAAGGAACTGCAAAAATCGAAAGCCATGCTAGTGACTGAGACGATATGTTGGTACATTTTTTCCGATTCTTTTTTAGACTTCATCTCGTTTTCTCGTCCATATGGGTCAAGTTTCGTACAGTATCGATGGAAAATTGACATACTTCTCTGTTTGTCTGAAGTGTAATTTTAAACGATCAATTTATCAATATACGTAGAAGTGGGCCACTGCATGATCCGCATAACTGTGGTAAATAATATATAACTTATATATGTATATACTTTACGCATACCTTAGTTTTATCAGATTTACGGAAAATATACACGTGTATGCACATATATTTTCGCTGATGGAAAGTACGATTCAGGAAGGAAACAGCGTGTTCGTTCACCGTTACTCCTTGCTATTCGGGTCCGCGTATAAGCATATGGTATACATACGTGTTCGTATACTTGTATACATATTTATATACACATGCCCGTTAAATTATGACAATAAACGAAGAAAATTAACCAGGCGTCGAAGTGTGTGTGTGTATACTTATATCCATAGGCGTGTCCTATCTGCGCCAGAACAGGTAATTTAGCATAATTAGATGGAATGACACGCGGTGAAATTCGCCGACAGTGATAAACACAGTGAAACAATACAAATTTGGTTGTTATATGCATGAGACCATTTAAAAGAACGGTAATAGTGATCGAGTTTTTGACAGATGATTCCGTCAAAGTAGTGCTCACAACTCGAAAGGTCAGATTGAAAAAAAATGTTGCAGTATAAACTTCAGAAAAATAAAATAATGAAAGCAGAACTTTTTTTTTCTTGCAAATCTACTCTTGTTTACGGAGAATTGTTACGCTACGATACAGACGACTTGAGTAACGATGATTAGTTCGAAATCCTAGATTTTCTGCAGGTTAAGGATCAACCATGCTTCATTGAAATACTTGTGGGGAATAAATTATTCGGCATCGAGCGCACCACGTGGCTCGAGTTCTATTTTCGAAGAAGAGTCCGTTAAAACAAACGAACCGTAGCTTAGGGAAGAAAAAAAAAATGGAACACGAGCGAGACGCGCATCATGCAGAGATGGACGAAGAGAGGTTATTAAAATCTCTCGTTGAAGTGCCGCAAATCGTTAATGACTAATATCTGCAAACAATACTAACACCGAACGCTAATGGCATCTTCGAAAGTATCGTAATACGCATAAGCATAAATCTCGGCCTGTATGGCGTGCCGTATACCTCTCCACTCCGCATAAGTACGTCTGGGAGGTGATATTCATGGGCAATCGAAGGTCATGAACGATTTGCATAATACGAAATGATCGGTAACTAATATTTAGGCTGCTGAATGAATATCAAGTATGTATCTACGCGTGTTTGCATGGCTATCTATAATATCTTAGACCTCATTTTCAGCGCGACACGCGGTTCTCCAACCTCTCTAACACGCGTTAGAACCGCACTACCGATCCAGGTCAATCTTCTGCGAAGAACATGCTGTCTCCGATCATCGATTATCTCGCGTTCAATATTTTCGGCAATATAAATTATAAGCTCCGTATATTGAATTTCTTTTCTTCATCCCCGCTTTTGATTACTTGCGTTTTGCATTTTGCGTATATTTGCATGTAGGTACAGAGTCTGCAAGGTACTCCATACGTGAGAAGTGCGTGAGGCCAAGTGGGTAAGGATATCTAGAAAAAAATTATATGAAAAAAAAAACGAAAGTCGTTTATGATCGCTACTTACCTTCAAGTGAGACGTTTGATTCTAGGTATAACATAAACATAAATGTATAACGAGTCCGTGAAACCAGTCTCGTAGGCCAGTCGTAAGCTTGCGTAATGCAACTTCGTCGTCGTACTTGCCGAGTATGTGCAACAACGTCGATGGTCTTTGAGTAGGTACGCGAATCGTACAGGATGTATAAACTACATTTGTATGCGTATACATACGTAACGTTTACACGTTAATAAGTAAGCGTGCCGTGTAGCATACTTCGCAGGTGTGTAATGTGTGTAATACACTGATACTCCGAGCCTCAAAATTATAAGTACGTTGTACATACCTGTTCGGAGTCAGGTCATAAAAGCGTTAAGCGCTCTATGTATTTCCCTCGCGTGCATGGTCAATTCTGTGACGTATCTACGCGAACACAGCTTTACCTATGAAAGTTCAGTGAAATTTAAGGAAAAGTAACGACAACGACAATGGCCACAGTTTTCATCAGGAAGCATCAGCAATTCTTTTATTGCTTACAGTAGAACAATGGACGAGATTTCTATACGCTGTCGTCATGTGGTATTTCACACAACATCAAAAGGGCGAAAGTACACGCTCCCTGGCTCTACCCTATGAAGCGATAAAAGTAACGCAGCCACGTTTGAAACCAATACTCCAAAGAAACGAAATGTTCTTTGAAATGTGGTTTATCTAAGAATGTTGAATTGAATATTATATTGTAAACGAAATTGAATACAAGATCTGGAGATGTGTCTGGGGTAAGAGTTGGTTGAAGAGTTAGTGGCGTATCAAAGTGGAGTCTTTCAAAAAAGGTCTTAGCGAAGGAGGGGGTCGCAAATAGCTGAGTAGGTACGTACATTTCAATTATGTACGAGTCCGAGGTGACGTGAAAGATAGACAGGCAAGATAAGAAGTATGAGGTTACAATTAAGAGATAAAAGTAGCAGTCCGGGACACTGCTTGACGTAACATCGCACTACGAAAACTGTCTTGGAGATGATCGCATCGTGGGAGTTGGATACCGCATCGCAGCACTTCCGTCTCAGGTCGACACGAAATATAACTAGCTATAAGGGGAAAGAACACCACTTAGACTCTAGATGGACATATGTTTCAACTGCGTTCAGCTGAAAAAATTTCTTTATTGTTTCTTCGTATCGATTGGTGAATTATTTAGGTTATAAATTCTCACATCTTATTTCTGATTCTCAGAATGCTTTCTTTCTTTTCTATCTGATTACAGCTATGCTTTAATATGAAATTTCTGTCACAATCAATACTTTAGTTTCGTAGACATACCGCCTGCGGGATCTTACCTACATCGCTACGCGTATATTGCCCGTCGTTACTTAACTTTGGAGTATTGTTCCATACTGAATAATATTTTTCTCGCTATTTCTATTTTTAATACCCGCTATTGACGTAGTGTGGCCGAACTTCTTACAGTCTTTAATATCCTGTCTTATATTTCTCTTTAATCCCCTTATTAGACCTCTTATGCTTCTTAGGGAGGAAATTAAAACATCGATAAAAACTTTAAAAAACCACGTCTGGTGGCGCAGAGAACGAAATTCCTTGTTACGTCGCAAAACATTTTTCGTAAAAAGGAAAACCCCGTACTACGCTTTGCTACTGAGTATTGACTCGTATATAAATGATCCCCCTGCAGTGATGATCCCGAATTCCCTCTGAATAGTTATATGACCGGTAGCTTTTCTACTTGAGGCGTAAGCCTCTGGCAACCAACAATATTGGTTTCTTTATTTTTCTAGCCGTCAAATTCGAAGTACCGAGCCGTAGGGTAACCAGCAAAATCCCTCGTCTTTCTAGGTTAATTTTATCATAGGTTGCTGGTTAAAACGCATGGTGTTTACAACGTGCGCTTCAAATGCAAAGTTTGAGAACCGGTTCACTTTCCAGTGGAATAGTAAATGCAGTCAAATGTCACTTTACGTATGCCGTACACACCAGAGTCTGAATGCGACAGTAATTCTCTGCACCATGCACTCTCTAAGGAATTTGATTACAAGTGTAAATAATTACAGTATGGATAAGAAATGATGTATGATCAGAGACGGAGAAGAAGAGAGAAATTACGTGTAAGCCTGATGAACGGTTGCTTCCAAAAGCACATGCACGTGAGTACTGTGTTTACGTTGGCCATTGAGAGAGAAAGAGAGAGAGAGAGATAGAGAACGCGGAGCGACGGGTTTGATGACGTTAAACGAAGTCAAACGACGTCATCCGGGTAAGTTTTGCTATGGCGTTGTACAACTCTTCACCGAACCGGGTGAAACGAAATTAACCGGATACTTCGCTTCGACGTAACCGCTTCTCGGATTGGATTTTCTTTTTTCTCCCAAGGCGAGCTTTGCACCGGAGAGAGACTGATTATCCGGCATTGCATAACGAGAGCGAGCGGCCGCAGCGAGCACGCTTAGCAGTCCAAAGAAAAATCATGCAGTGGTACTTTCACCAGTTATTGGTTTCAGAAAACGTTCGTGGAATCACCAAATCCTGGTCAACGGCCGGTAAGCATGTTCGTCTCCATACATACGTAATTGATTGGTCAACTTGCGGCCGTAAACGCGTTGCGGATACAGCAGAAAAATTGTTGTAGTCTTGGGTGACCTGGTAAAATGGCACTTATTGCGATCACTATCATCGGCTCTGCAAATAACATTCAAAATAAGGGACTATTACTCGGTCGGTAAGGATTTACTATGCGTTCCCTCGATCCTCGTGGATAGCTTGCAATTGCATTCGCCTCACTGCTGCACCGGCATAATTCAAGCCGGGAGATCTGGATCTGTGGCGTCGACAAAGGAGTGCAAGATGGACATCTTTCACTTTCACGTGCCGCTTGAGGCCGCGCGTTACACCTTCCATGTAGCTATAAACCTGGGTGAAGGTGAAAGCCCGAATCCCCGGAATCGCGAGGCTCGATCGAGACGGATTTCGATGGCGATTCCGCCTCTGCAGCCTCTGGGTGATCACATCGGATATGCTGCAGGCCGACGAACCAACGAGTCGAGTTGTTTACTCCGAAACAAGACCAAACGGGGAAACACCGCCGCGGCGCACGCCAGGCCAACATAAGCTAGTCGGTGATGCACTTGCGCGCTTTCTATTCACGAATCCCTCTCGCCACCCCTCGATCGGCAGCTTTCTGCCCGATTCAAGGGTAAACGCATCTCGATCGGTATGCGAGGCTGCGACACGATTCTTAGTTGTACGGTGATATGCACAAATGCCTTAATTTTCCGGCTAACTTCTTTTCGGTTATAAAACAAAATGTGACTTCGATTCTATACGAATTATGCGACAGTGACTTTCAATCTCTCACGTCGACTGCTTCGCCAGTCATTGTCACATAATTCGTATAGAATTGAATTCGTATTTTGTTTCGGACCGAAAACAAGTTAGCCGAAAGGTACAGGTATGTGTGCATTTTATACAGTAATGTTTATTTACAGGTTCTTAGTGGCTCACTATTTTTTTGGAATCAAAAGTGGAACGAATTTCTTTTCTAATCAAATTTCATGTACCGATGACTAACGTCGCAAGTGACAGGAGAAACGAACGATACGTTGATCGTAGACCCGTAAAATTTCTATACGTTTAAAGAAAACTCGTGTTAAAAAACTCTGCAACTGGGTCATGTCGTTGTAACGGAAGTTTTCCGTCAAATTTGCCACCCAATGTTAGAAGAAGGGCAACAGCTCGACGATTTGAAAATTTAGCAATACAAATTTGGGTGGGAAGTTTCACAGTAAACTACAGCAAATTTTTCGAATCAGGGTATCGATTCCGTAATTTCACTTGCCACATTTATCACCATCCAAGCATTCTGTTCGGTTGTCTAAACCTTGCAAATCAATCAGAATGCTTGAACGGTGGGAAATGTGAAAAGTGAAATTACAGAATCGATCCCTAGGTGCAACAATACGAACATTTATCTAGGTACGCTTGATATTTTTAGTTGAAATTTCGGATGCTTAAACTGCAGGCTTCGCATTCGAAGGAAACATGACGGTATAACGTTTGAATTATTTCAGAGCTTGAAACAGTTCCTTTGCGTACTGCAACGCGGATGTGAATTCGGGTGCGATAAATCACCGTGAAAATAATTCATGCCCAACAGCGCATTGTGAAATTGAAGCATCCGTTCTTAAATGAAGTTCAACTACTACTCTACTTATACAGTCATAGACGCGACGGGCAAGTAAAATTAAAAAGTCTGCTTTCCTACGTGACGTAGGTATATTGGACGCGACGGCGGAGCGGCGTAAGCACAGTAGTAGAAATTCCGGGGATCAAGAGAATAAGAATGAAGCGAAGAAAGGTGAAATTGAATTTTTAACAAATCGAAAAACGCGCGCGTGCCTCCGTCGAGTTTAATGCATTATACCTGATCGTTTACTTCGAATGCCGTGTGCGATTTGATAAAATGGAAATATGCCGGGCAGTCTTGCCGCAGATATGATCGCATAAACCGTCAATTAATTCTTGACTTCATTTCTCGCGTAGTTTGCGTAACGAACCGAAAGTGAATACACGTTTCACACACCTCGCCGTAAATATTGAGTCTGCAAGCAATCAAGGCGCAGGTGCTGAGCATTCACCGTTTTAAACACCTAGATCAAGCTCCTTGCTATTATAATGCAATTACACTTAAACTATACGGTAAAAAGAAGTTCAGCCGAAGAAACGAGCAGCGTATCCCTAAAGCTAAGCTAATTACGTTTATTACGCCAGATCGTTCACGCTATTTTCAGTTTTTGCAATTCTCATCTGAACTCGTTTGCTACGGTCATCGTTACGTACATTCTTCTTCACACTCGGTATTATAACTATCCCGACGTAAGTTGGTACCGCGAATTTCAGGATTTCATACGGTAAAAAAGATGCGCAGCGAGAATCTTGAGGTACAGGCAGGTATATTACGAGACGACATCCATTTAACCATGCAAAAGAAAGTTGCAGGCTGCGGTTTTACGGCGGTTGGCTGTTATATACACGTTGCGTGAGCTTGTGTGAGCTGGAACTTGAGACCGGGTTATATCACTATTCATCGTCAAAGAGAGTTACGGATGGGCACGTGGTCGCCTATCGTCAACGATCACGGGGTGTAGTATATTTGTCTATGCGACGATGGAAAAGCCGCGAAACGGATGTTGAAACAAGTTTCCGCCTCGCCGTGCCTGCGACACGCAACTTGCCTTGCAGGCCCTTAACCCAGAAATCGATACTTTTCACTTCAGTATTATCCGATTTCACTCAACAAAGGTTCCTTATAAACGGAAGATTATTTTCTACAAATTCACTGAAACAGATTTCCATTTTTCATTCACCGGTCAATTTAATTGTTTACATTTGTTAATCACAATCAATATCGGACCAATGTTGTAATATCAGATATCTAACGATGCAAACGTAAAAGAATCAAATGTGCGTTGATGCAAATCTTTAGAAAACAATCTTTTGAACAAAATAAGCCATCATAGAGTGAAATGGAACGAGTCTAATCGATTTTTTTAAACCTTTTTGAAGCGATTTAAAACGAAGTACAGATATCGTAGCTTTTGTTTATAATCTGACTATTATTATTATTTTTTTTTTTATTCTTTATTTTCAAAGAAGTTTTCTCAGCTAGTGGATAAAGTAATGAAATGAATCTCGTAATGAAATTAATAATAAATATTCGCTTAGACCAACCAATCTTCTTAAGGAAGGCATACGTAAGTTTTGCTACAGATATAAGTATTTTTCAAGTTTTCCGATTCGCCCCGAAAGTTTTCAACAGCTTCGAAAAATAGATTGAAATTTACACTTGACTTCATTATAGATTAGTAAAAATCACAGGCTCATCGTCGGACAAATTATTACAATATT
Source organism: Neodiprion pinetum (assembly GCF_021155775.2). NCBI lineage: Eukaryota > Metazoa > Arthropoda > Insecta > Hymenoptera > Diprionidae > Neodiprion > Neodiprion pinetum. The sequence continues at coordinate 30,952,492 of NC_060236.1, read as the reverse complement.
CCTGACGAATCATACTTCTTTTAAACCAATGACGCGATGATTGAAGATAATTCTGACCTCCTGAAATGCCGGTTGGTTTATCGTCAATTGTACCGTTTGATAATGTACTATAGTTACGTAGAAACGAACAATCTAAAATCCGGCTATTATTGAAGTAGCTCGGGCGATTAAGATTCGAGAACGTGGTATTAGATTGAACCGAGCAGGGCTAAGAAATCCTGTATATGGGCAGATCAAATAACGGAACATTGACAGAAAAAAATTACAAAAAAAAAAAGTACGTTGTTTCCGCCCGGGATCGAACCGGGGACCTTGTGCGTGTGAAGCACACGTGATAACCACTACACTACGAAAACAGCGATGTAAAACGTTGACAAAATAACGTATTTATCGTCTTTAATACCGTCTCAGATCGTCGATACAGCTATCGTATTGCCATTCGCGTCCTTGTCTGACGAATACAAATAATGATATAACAACGTAACAACGGAGTACACACCGTACAGTTTTGAATCTATTTTGCGTGAAGGCGGCCGATAGCCGGTAGACTGCAGCGCATGCGCAGAACGCTCATCTCGAATAAGGCGCGAACTCGTTGCCAGAGGGTTGGAGTTTATCGTGTATTTCTCTTTGAAATTTAATTAATCTCAATTAATATATCCGAAACCAAATATGGTCAACTTGAAAGGAAGAAAAAATTTCCGCTGCTTATACAGTAATTCATAAAAGATAGTGTTTTAAAATAATTAGGTTATAATTTTTATTTATTTTTTTCTTGTCTTATGTTTCAACTCTAATTCCAAATACTAGGTGCAAATGTATTTGACTGTTTTCTGAAACCGAAATTTCAAACTACTATCTCAATTTCAAGCTCTGCCGCAAAACTTGTACGAATGAATATTCTCATTTGAACAACATTATACGATTTTTCGCATTTTCCGATTCATTTTTATCTCCTAACGATGTGTCGAGTAAAAAAATATAGATCCTTGTAGATTTTTTACCCATTTATACAGTCGTAGTTATTATGTAAAAATTAAAGAGATTCCAGGGAGAAAAAACCGTCATTCAAGCCCTTCAATTTTTCCATTTAAACAACGTTGGATATTCGGTACTATTCAGTTAACTTTTGTACCCAGCAATTTTGAAAACTGTCATCGAAACTTTCCTATTCCATAAAAAGGGCAACGAATCGCCGCAAATGAATATCGCGCGGAAGGGTATAGTTGAAATTTTTATTCATGGAAAAACGTAAAAATAATTTCTTTCAACCAGCATGTTTAATTTCGTTCGAAAAAGGCAATGTAGTTTGAATTTTTTTTTCATAATCCGCCGTCGCCTCGTCCGCAGCCTAATTTCCTCCACGAGAATAAATCGTCCAGCTGAGATAGAAGCGTACAATAAGCACGAACCGTGTAACGTACTAGACCCCCGGACCACTAACATAAGCTTGATACATAATTTGCTCGGAGGATATTCCGTGGCATGCGGAGGTGGGCCGTTCAACTAGCTCGAGTTTAAAAGCAGAGTTGTTGTACATAGGTATTATTGTTATTGTAGAGTCGTCCCGAGGAGCGCGGGCGATCAACTCTAATAACTGTAACAACCAACAACAACTGCATGCTCGGATAATGCGGCTATACGAGCCGTTGCGGATGAACCTTAACTTATAATACGACATTTACACTCAAATCAGATCCGGCGATGAGAAATCCACCGCACATGTGTATAAACAATACGGATTTATTGTGCATAGCTGTTATATGCACAGGATATCCCGTATTTAATTCTAGCTGGACGATTATTTCTTTTTTTCATTTAATATTTTACGTACGAAGATTTAATCTCTATTATTGACAAGTTTCCGTATTATACTTTGATCGTAAGATATCGCTTCTGTTTACACAAAACCGTAAAAATTCCTTGAGTATACTAACAGTAATAACGTTGGAAATATTTTTTTTTTTTGTAATGTTATGCGTACTGGGAAATGAAAGTGTTCGTATATAGATAGATTTAACGGATCCGATACGTTGACACGAAAATATAAAATTTGTCACATTACAACGGTTGTATATCTGTATCAGTGTATAAATCTAACAAAAATACATTTTTCGAATAACAATTGTACGTTATATGTGTAGTCCTAAACGCGTATACTCGTAAATAGACACTACATCACGCATTGTAAATATATTTTTCTTACGGAGTAATTTTCCTATACAATCATCTATGTATAAATGAATCGAGAACGAAATCAGATTCTTTATTTCTAATTTTAGTACACATTCAGAAAACAGCTGTTGGACTTTGTCGTATTTGGACACGTTAATAGCTTCACAATTTAAATATTCTCGACCAACGCGACATATATTGATATATATTACGCAATAAAAGCGTACGTATTATCTTTTTGGCCTGGAGTTACACGCAATATGCATACGTGTGGTATGCACATATATGTGTACGTATTTATCGTCGGTTCTTAACCGGCCATTATCTCGTTTGTATCTAGATCGGTGTTGCAGGCTGATCAGAGAGATTATTTTTAAACCACTTGAACCGGAAATTCGACGTCGCGCGAGTACCTAGACTTCATTGTGATGGCCCCACCAGCTACGCACACGTCGATTATCGTCATTTTTGTAACACGTATGACGGTCCTTTCACACCGACGTCGACGAACGAATTATACACACCGCTTCAAAACCACCGGCAAATTCCGTCGGGTCAAATTCGCACGAGTGGTAATGTAGGTCGGTTTCGAATCTATCGATCAACAACGACGACTTGTGTTGCAGAACAGCCAATTTCATGGGGGATATATATATATATAGGAATAATAATTCGGAGATAATTTATCACCTGATCAAAATACAGTGTAATTGATCTTGGATGTGAATTCGATATTGAGTAATCTTACTTCCGAAGAATTAATCGCACGAATAAATTATTATCATATTCTTATTTTTTCACACAAAAATATATTTCAACTCGGACAAAAATAACTCGCTGTACTAGTGGCAAAATTTTATGTGTTGATACACAGACAGCAAAAACTTTTACTTCCATAGCACAGATTTTGCAAGTCCTTGAGACAGGGAGAAAAAAGGAGATCGTGCAAATTTTACGATTAGTGTGATCGTTTTTATGGTAAACTCCAATAAAATAATAGTTTCATCTACAATCATGCAAATTAACACACCAAAAAGCTAGTTATCGTAACAATAAAATGGGAATATCTTTTCAGGCAATTGTATATTTTATTACTGACAATGAGTTCATTATGTGCCAAACGGGTTTTTCAATTCTACAAGTCGGTTAGGCAAGCTGGCCAAAATTCTATAGTTGTTGCAAAAAAATGTTCTACCACCTATGTATCATCATCACAAGACTTGTTGGCCTAAATATATATGCTTTTGCTGATTCTACGACGAATAAATTGACCATTGTAAAATTTATCGACTAATTTTGCAACATTTTCAGGACGTTATGAGCCTTGGGATGCGAATATTATACATTGAAGCCATGAAGCTGGACCGGAGAAATTCACCCCACGTAAGTTGCTGCAGTTACGGATCTCGTTGACAACCGTCGAAGAATTCGAGTGACTAAGAATCGGAGAATTTTGATGAGGACAATTTTCGCGCGAATTCCAGACCAAGGTAGCCTCGTGTCGAATTAGGGTTGATACAGCGAGTGAGCCTTGAGTCTTAATTCATGAATCTTGATGCTGTCGAGATCCTCGCGATTGTCTAAATTTCTTAAAGGCAAACAGTTTCCAGTGCGAATCCAGACGAAACCGTTTATCTCGCGCAAACCAGCCATCCGCCTCCCTGATTCCTAACTTTAATATCACAAACGTGTCATGGTTAAAAAAATATAGCTCCGTACACTTCCCGACATCTGGTGGCAAAAAAGTGCATCACTCTGACCGGTCCATATTTAATTTTAAAAGACATTTTTCGTCGTATTTTTTTCACTATATCGATTCCATGTGGGAAAACTAACTCCTCGCGGCTTGCGCAAGGTTATCCGCACTTTCGTATCTGCATAATTTAGCCTAAAACAATTCGCCGCCAAAAGCCGAGTCATCGCCGCCATTTTACCTTAACCGCGCCCCCGCGTTTCTTTCCTGTACAAAAAAAAAAAAAAAATCAAAAACCAAAAGCAGCACAGTCCTCTGTACGTTACGACGCATTGTAGTCGCGAGTTAAAGTAATAATCCGGATGAACGGCAAAAGGAACGGTTTTTTTCTCCGTTTCCCAAGGCTGTTTTCAAATACGCCGGATGCAACTGACTACACGACAAAGTGACAACTGACCGACTAATTATGGGAATTGCGATTTCATTCTCGTGCCTTGTATCAAATTCGCGCGTGCAATTGTCCGCCATCTTTTTCGTCCAATTTTCTCCCCCCACCTCCTGACCCCCCTATTGGCTTACAACAGTTTTTTGATCCGCTCATCGCGAAAAAAGATCCTTCTGTCTTCGTTATCGAGATTCCGATACCGCGAGACATTGCCAAGGTTGGTTTCGATTGAAGTCTTTTAAAAAAACGGTTCAAGGCAAAGCGCGGAAAGTGGGAACGAGAAAATATGTTGTTTATATACTCCCGGCGCATTTTCTTATTGCTCAATGTTCATACTCCGAGTTATCGAAGTCTACTGAAAACAGAGCTGGAAAATTTCAACGCCGTTCGATCCGCCGACTTGCGGAACGCTTCGAGCTATGAATTCTGCAAATGAACTCATCAGTAACGGATCTTTAATGCGGCATATATTGTAGACATATGTATAAATATCAGTGTGTATACAGGTGTCGAAAAGAAGAATGCAACATTTAAATGCAGGCAATTGCATTGAAACGTTACCTTCACAAATCTTTTCACCTTGCACGAAAGATTCAAGACGAAGGGTTTTTTCCTTCTTCCCTCAGCATTGACTACAGTGTCCCTAATTATCTTCTCGACCGAGGGTGCAGGTAAAAAATACTCACACACTGATTTCGGGGCTAAACTTTCGTCAGCCACGCCCTGTCGACTTTTCACCTGCAGCTGCGTAGGAAAAACCGTTCCATGTATAATTTGAAATAGTAGGATATTTTTTTACCCCTCTTTCAATCCCGTCTCAATTTTTTCCCTCCCTTCATTCTTATTTTCCCCGCAATCCCGAGAATCCCAGCCTCTTATTATACGTCATAGCGGAATTTCTTTACCTGAGCAGGTACAACGGGTCCAACCTTGTTTTTCGCCATCGGAAAACCGCCGGGTGGCGAAAAAAGACGTAAAAATGACAAATCCTGGTAATGGTTAGCATGAAAGAAAAAACAAAAAAATTTGTTTGCTGCAAATTTCGGTACGCGGAGAAATATTTAGCAACGATTTTGTTCACAGTATAAATACTATCATAGTGTTCCACAACCAGAGGTAAATAATTTTTATCAAATAAGTACGTTTCTTTTTAATTTTTCACTATCTTATATCGAATGATTATTTAAACGTTTGCCTGAGGCAGGTCAGGTTTATAATTATGGTAGTAATTGAATCGAAATTCTTGCATTAATTTCAATCCCGTGGCTAGTTTATACGTATAAAAAAAAAAAAAAATAAGAAATAATAATATTCTGTTCTACAATTCTTTTACATTAATCAGGTCTGTGCGATTATACGATTAATGGTTTTTCCAACCAATCGATTGATCTACATACCGATAATTTTTTCCGCGATTAATAAATCGATCAGAAATTCCGATTAATCGTCGAGAATATTCTTTTCCATACATCACAATTTAAGAGTAGCATGCGGTGTATTTGTTAATTTCGCAAATTAGCTCCAGCGAGAATCGAATGGATGCTGGAAGAATATTAATTGATAAAAATATCTACGTTGACCCCTGCGACCGATTTGCGAATTCGCGATTCTAGGCTGGCCTTTCAATCTGTGACACGAGATGACAAGCCGGAGAACCTGTTTCTTCTTTACGGAGAGAAGCGCGGCGGTGCGTCGCAAGGGCGCTTTACGGTCACTCGCTTCGGGTAAGTGGGTCAGTTTCGACGCCTCGGATTCAGGTGATAGCCGGTGTTCCTAACGGAACCTCCTCGACGAGTTCTCATCACCGCGGTCTCGAGTATCGCTTTATCATTTTAAACCGCAATTAAAAACGTTCTCGAATTCCGAATTCGCGATACACGAGTATACCGATCTCCGTATATTCGCTACTCGGTTGCTCGGTCGAAAAGTAGATTAGTCAGGTGTCTACAATGGATGAAAGCGGACGGAAATTTTCCTCGACGCGAGGTGTTTCGTTTCCGATAAAATTTTACACCGCTTGCGAATATTCTCAGCATTCCTACGATGTCGCAGTTGAAACGGACAATCTACATTTTCGAAACTTATAAATATTCAATCTATGCTCTAGATTCTTTTATGTCTGCGAGAATTTTTTTTTTTTTTTTACGCATCCTCTCACTATACAGACTTCATGCCGCAGATTTTTCATCCCGAATTTTACTCACCTGTTGAAAATTATGTTTGGACGAAAATTGCGGCGTGCTTCGATGCGATTAAATAATGGATGGCATAAGCGTTCGGAAAATTTGATTCCTTAGAGACTAGTGTCATTTGGTAAATTAAAAATAATTGATGCATCGATCAATCGAGTCCGTAAAAATAATAGATCGCAACTCGACTGAACCGGTAAAAATTAATAGATTTTTTTGAAACGGTGCATATGAAACCCAAATTTCGTAAGTATCAGTACGTAGTCTTAATAGCGGAAAAGTTTTTTGATGATTTATAGTTTCGTTCAAAATATTTTTCAATATTAGGTGAAAATATTCGTTAATTTTTAACTCATTACATGAAATAGGTACCTACTTAGTGAGTAAGACAATGATAATAATTGATACTCTAACCACATAAATTGATATTGTATTGCATTGTTTATGGGAGTAAAAAACAAAAATCGATTGTGAATAAAAGTAATTGAGTCGGTCGATTAATCGAGTTAGAAAAATAATCGATATTTTTGGTTATTCCTAGTTTCGATCTTCCATTCATTTCAGTATCATTTTATTCGAAAAATGAATTTAGAAATCTTATACTGGCTGAAATCAGAGGGTATGATCCTACAGAATAAATAACAGATATGTTCGAAATGAAAATAAAAAATCTCTGTACAAGCAAATAACTTTTATACTCGTAAGCATTCAAACAAGAGTGAATAAAATAGTGAGAAACAAAAAAAAAAAATGAAATTATATAAATATGATCACGTCACAGATGAAAATGTAGGTAATAACAAAACCTTGCAATCAGGCACCTTGTCAGAATTCCTGAAAATATTACCTGACCCAATTTTTTTTTAAAACTGATTATAGCTTCCCAATTGCAACCGGTAGGAAGAAAATCCGGGGACAAAAAAAAAAGCAATCTGGGTAAATGGGTTCAATTATGTCGGACTGTAGAACGGGAGATGCAGGCGGTTACTTGTCCTTATCGACACTGAGAGCCGCGTACGAAATTTTCCTTTCCCTCGGTGTGAAACGGAGAATATAAGCCAACTGCGACCCGTCGAGGCGGGGTGTTCCTCCCCTTTCCACAATTCCTTGCATCGGCTCCCCACCGTGAGTATGAAGTAGCCGGCAAAGTGTGGGCACGCGGACTGGAAGCGGTAAGAGAGTTTTGACACGGGGATACATCGTCAGCTAGGTTATTCCGAAGGCAGAGTTCCGAGCAGAGCTGCCAGTGCGCGACCAGACATCACCGAGCTCAGTACAGCTCCTGGACATCGGTTTGGTACCGAAGCGAGGGTGGTGCGATCGCGGAAGCAAAAAACGAACGGTGAACGAGTATCGAAGAAACCGTAAACGAACCCTAAAATTCAAAGTTTCAATTTTTGACCCAAATCGCCAGTGACGGTGCCCGCTTTTGGTCTTGGTGAAGTTGTTGTGCGGCGAGCCGAACGAAGCTGAGGACACACCGTGGGGAACGCGGATATTGTTCGTCGGTGACGCTTCGACTCACTTAAGATATTCTTCCGGGGTTTTCGGCGCGATCAAGATTCCAGTATGACTACATGTGACCCAAAGACGGACAGGTGACAAACCGTGAATCGTGTCGAGGGTGAAGGTGATCAGTTTCCAGCTATTTCGTGGCCTCGAACTGTCCTCTGCATCAGCTGGGATAAGTGCGTCGCTCGATACACGGGATAAAGTTTTACTCAGCATCGTGAATAAATCATCATCGCGGTGTAGAAAGTTGACGCTGATCGCTGTGTATACTCAGAGAAATCAACGGCGAAATCTAGCCAATATTTAACAGCTTGTGTATAAAGCACCACCTGACAAGGTAGGTCCAAATTTTTTATGTTACTGTTTCTCTTTTTTCTCACCAGATTGATCATCGTCAGGAAATGGAATGCAAAAGTCGCGAAGTCGAAGATCCTTCAACGGGTTTGCGACAGTCTTTTACGCGATTTATTCAAATTAGAGAAACGTCTGGATGAGAGTTACGCACTGAGTAGACGACACACTGCAAGACTCGATCCTCAGGTGGATTGTTTCTTGCTAGGTGTTGATAGGTCGAAAAATCATTCCGCCCTGCAGGCCATGTTGCTGGTAAATATAGTAAAAAATCTTTGGGATGCATGTTTGCATTCGCAAAACGTCCGCGACCCGGTTTCTTGGTCTATACGATAAACTCTCGATCTGATACGCGTCAGTGATGAAGTTCCCGTTTAGAAAGCTGAATTCGCGGGAGAGTCTGCAGAGTTTGCGCCCGCCTCCTACGAAAGTAATAAATCGCCGATTAAATAGTCGCTGGGATATATGTAGATCCGGAGTCGTATGGATCACGCGGTGTGTGGAATCGATTTCGTGTGTTTTTATTGATCCATTTGATCCTGACCACCCTCGAATCTTGTTCTCTCACGTGAACGAAGCTCTGCATGCGTTCCGGGGAAAGTAGGATGCTCGTGATTTCTTCGAAGATTGAGCGGACGGAATACCTTGGTAATTTAACTCGGCAAAATTCCGATCGTTAGTGGCTAATGACAGACGTAAGGGCTAATCAATATCCTGACTATCTTCACGACGGGTTGTAAATTACTCAAGTTATGCGCTTTCCTCTATCATTTCGAAAGCCAATTTTACGAGTGTCAACCGTCTGAGCATCGTTAGCTATTGCCAAACGAACCTTACTCGTCCGACAAAACTGAGCATTGAAAAACACTTACGGCATTGGACGGCTGCAATGTGGCAAGTCTAATTGTTTCCATCGAACAAACTAGTCAACGAAGGGTGCCTTGGTCGAATAATCAACATTGCACGTCTGGAGCGTTGCGTGTGTGAGTGGATGGTTGAAAGCCGGCGAGATTTTACAGCCATCGTTCTTCTCCATCAAGGGATTCGGATGTTGAGCTTGAAACTCTAGGCTCTACATAGTAGACGCTTAATAGAACCTTCCCAAAGCTGCGGGACCAGTTGCATTCCAGGTATAAACTTAGAGATTTACCTGCAGAGGTGAATCCAGGTATGTTAGCCAGGGTAAGGCCACCTTTGGTCAGTCTCCACCCCGCTGTGAAATCTTATTCTCATCTAGGGCTAGATTCATTTCTGGACCTCTACACAAGCCGCGCATAGAGACGGGAACAACAACAGGTTATGCTCTCCGATGCAATACCTGTTGAGCTGCTCCTTCACCCTGCTCCCCCCCTCCCCCCCTCTCTCTTTCTCTCTCTCTCTCTCTTTTCGTCTATTTTATCTCCTTTTTTATTTTCCGAAGATGCATCCATAGTCGTTTCCCGTTCCAAGTTCAGGTCTCTCTGTCTTTGCTGGTTCTTCTTCTGGGAATCGGTGACAAAGTGTGAAAGTTTTGGTAAAATTCTCAGCGTCGCGTTGGTTTATACCTATATATATCGTAGCAGTCGGAGCAACTTTCCAGAGCCTGGAATGAACTTCGGTAGTTTTTAACGTAAACGAAGTTATGTATGTACTAAAAATGTCACGATGATGAACGTGAGTAGATCCGCAATAATTTTACACTCCCGGCCCCCTCAATTATAAGGAAATTTCGAAATGTCACCGTTATGGGAAGACAGGTGAATATGAAATTACACATACCTCGCATGTTTGTAGAAATAATAAATATTCTTAAAGCATTTTACCGCGTGTGAAACTTGTTCTAATTCTTTTATCCTCGGTAATAATTCTTTTATATTTGTCAAAAATTTATCATAATACCAGAGAACAATGAAGACGCGCGTCGTTTTCCATTTGACATGTTGTACGTATACATATGTGAAGGTGTTATTAATTTGAGAAAAATTAAACAGTTCGTCTCGCCGCAACTTCCTTCTCGACAAGTGACAAGTGTGCAGCTGCATGCTACACTTACTGCAATTTCGAAGCAATTGACCTCCGTGACCCAAGCTTCTGTGCGTGGGTGACAATCGTGCTTTACAAGGCCCTTGAATGCCCCCCTTCGGGAATTATACGGTAATGCGAACGAACCGCTAAATATGATTCCAATCTAGACCTTCCGGAACTCGTTCGTATCGCTCAAAGCGTTTCTGGTTACAGTTGAAATTAACGTTAGTGAAGAAAGTGACTGTCGGAGAGATTGCAGGAGAAGGGCGAGTACAGTAACGCTGACGATGAATCGAAAGTAGGTAACATTTTAACAGTTTGGTTCGAGTCACCGGTCATTCCTCCTCATAGTGTCCAGAAAATGAACGAATTACGGCAATCACTGTCTTCCACGGTTGCTTAATATATCGTTAAAGGAAATGCCAAAGATTCAGGACTCGTACTGGGTGCTGATCCTTCTGTAGCGTCATAGACGTGCTATCATACTTCGGCATGGCCTGCTGAAAGTAATCGGTATTCACGATAATATTCATCCAAACATTTTTCAGGCATCAGAGTTGTCCCCTGAATAGTCTTCAATGCCACTGACATTTAACAAGGAAGACTTAGTGATGCGTGGAGGTGTTTTGTAAAAGTCATAACAAGTATTGTATGGGCTATTCCGCGTCAACCGGATCAGTCATCTCTCAGATATTTTTTTAATTTGGCATGTGGATTGTGTGGGACGAGTTAGATTTTTGTGCCAAAGCGCGAATCTCATAATGCAAAATTCGATTTTTTATTAACAATAACAAATTAGACTCCCATTTTTTTCAAAAATTCATAACTTCGGCAAAAAATTAGATACAATATATTTTTTTTTTCAAATTACGCGGAAAGCTCCATAGAATTTAAAAAAAAATACGAAATGGTAAAAACAAGTTGTTATCAATTGTTTATTTAACAATTAATTTTTCAAAGATTTTCAAAACAGTGACTGACACGATCAAAAAATTTTTTTTAAATTCTGACATGTTCCTTGAACTGTACTACAACCTGTGAATTAATTCCAGAGGGGTGTTTTTCTTCGTTTTCGAGTAAAAAATCATTAAAGGTGTCGATGCGCATGAAATTGCGGCCCGCCGAGTCTCTACGTAATGGCGGGCGGCCGGTTGCCGTCCACCGCTACACCGCGGTGGCGTCGCAGCGTTATTTTAGAGTCATTTTCACGATGTAGGACATGATTGAAGAATCTGAAAAAAATACTGTACCTTCACAAGGCCTGCTCAAAGCGATAAGTGAAGTTTCAAGAATGTGTTTTTATTTTAAAATAAGTAGCAAGTTATGTAATTATTATCATTTATGTGCACTCTCATGGTGTGTAACCGTTATTTTGAATCTCTGTAATAAAAAAACGGTGAAAAACACATTCCTGAAACTTCACTTATCGCTTTGAGCAGGCCTTGTGAAGGTACAGTATTTTTTTCAGATTCTTCAATCATGTCCTACATCGTGAAAATGACTCTAAAATAACGCTGCGACGCCACCGCGGTGTAGCGGTGGACGGCAACCGGCCGCCCGCCATTACGTAGAGACTCGGCGGGCCGCAATTTCATGCGCATCGACACCTTTAATGATTTTTTACTCGAAAACGAAGAAAAACACCCCTCTGGAATTAATTCACAGGTTGTAGTACAGTTCAAGGAACATGTCAGAATTTTAAAAAAATTTTTTGATCGTGTCAGTCACTGTTTTGAAAATCTTTGAAAAATTAATTGTTAAATAAACAATTGATAACAACTTGTTTTTACCATTTCGTATTTTTTTTTAAATTCTATGGAGCTTTCCGCGTAATTTGAAAAAAAAAAATATATTGTATCTAATTTTTTGCCGAAGTTATGAATTTTTGAAAAAAATGGGAGTCTAATTTGTTATTGTTAATAAAAAATCGAATTTTGCATTATGAGATTCGCGCTTTGGCACAAAAATCTAACTCGTCCCACACAATCCACATGCCAAATTAAAAAAATATCTGAGAGATGACTGATCCGGTTGACGCGGAATAGCCCGTATATAAATAGCATTATAGTTAGGACGTTTCGGCTCTATCGTAAAACTCCTATAGTCATTCGACGCATTGTGAATGCCTTTATAATGATATCCACCAGGTGTTGGAGGGTCGACTAAACAACGTAATGGTCTCCATCAGAGGCGCTAACCGATTGAGAGGAGGCATCAAAAACAACGCTAAAACGCGAATGGGACTGGATGATTACCCGTCATTTATATCTGTCACGTTTGCTATTTTTAGTTCATTCGGTGATTTCTGACAAGAGTCAATAACGCGAGCAGTTCAAGGCTCGTTCCTTGCACCTGCCTGATCGTGACTTGCATCACTGCGGTTACGATCTTACCTCACTTTTGCGTGAAAAACTGGCCTTTGGCTTTCGGTTGATCCGAAATGATAACAGTTCACGGATCTGTGCAGTAACAAGTTTGGCACGATATAATCATTTCAGTATTTCCAGTACACACATAAGAGAAGTGAAAGGCTCGAATCATTACTATAGTAAAACGAAATTGAATTTGCTACGCAAACAGAACCGGTGAAAGACACTACCGAATCACGCCAAGGAATTCTTTTCCTTGGAAATGACTGCATCGTGTCCGGCGTGAACAACCTTTCGACAGGATATACCTAATAGAGTGCATGCGGGTGGTGGATCTCACGAATATTGCTGCACAGTATCGTTCACAGACCACCCAAGTACGTGTTGAAGTTTGACGGAATATTCGATCGTTAAAGTAAAAACGGTATCGGTTACGCAATCCGGTTCCACCCACGGCAGGCTGTCGAGTGATCTGATTTCTAATTGCAGCGCTCTAGGGATTTCACGCTATTTGCAGTAATTCGTGACCAAGTGAAATCGCAAGGTCAATCGCTCGGAGCAGCTATTGTCAGGGCGGTGTTGTTTGCGTCACGTAATCGATGAGATTTTATCCTGTGTTGGTTCGTCACGCTAGCATAATTTTTTTCTTAATTTTTTTCCAATTATTCATCCCATAGACCGTCACAAAATGGATTCTGTATTGTTAGTGGTACAGTACAACGCAAAATACTGGTTACTGGAAATAGTTCCAAGTTCAGAAATCCGACGACCAAGCTTGGGCATGAAATAAAAAATAATTACACAAGTTGTACGACCTCTTTGAATGACTATGCGTTATGACCCCGGACGATGTCAAAAAAAAAAAAAAAAAAAAACATGGTAGAACTACAAACTTGGCAGGAATGTTCCTTTTGCTCCGTTTCACTTAAATCATGTTTTATCCATTAATTTCGAGTTCTAATATGTCCACGACAAGGAAATAGCAGGATATACGTTTTGGCACGATTTTCAGCAAGCTGTACCTAGATCTCAGTCAGAGCTCGAACAGAAATGATCTAGTAGTGTGTACATACGATTGTAAACTCGCTTCCTATTGATATTGAGATTTTTCGCAGACTTTCTGGAATCAGGTTTCTCATGCTGTTGCACACTGGTATTAGCCCAACAGAAAATAGTTAGTCATCGGGTTATTTGAAGTGAAATTTTTCAAGATGCGTCAAATACCGAGCGTTTCCTCCGCTTCATCTCGTTATTTTATGGTTCGAATTCCTGGCAGAGCGAAAATATCAACTCTGACGAAGCTAATTGATGAGTGAAAAACACGATGATGGGTATACGGTGGTAGGGGACAGTGGATTGGGCAGCTGAATAAGTTAAGCACTTTGATTAACCACCTACGTGACAGTATAGGCGACGCGCCTGCACGTGCAAAACGTACCGGTAAGGATCGCACGTCGATTGCGTGATTATACAACGCCGACTGAGTGTTCTCGCACCGAGGTTGCGCTAGATTCGGTAATCATCGCCGTCGATATGCCTGGACATGTTTGTAATTACAGGTACTGACCGCGTTATAGCATCAGAAAAATATAACTTGTCGATCGGATGATTTTCCTCAGAGCTAAAGAGGTATTCGATTACTGAACCTCTTCGACATCCCTGCACTCTATCTGGAGATCAATGACAATAGATGATTATTATAAACAGGCTTTAAAAAGACGACCTAGCGATTGGAAAAGTAACGTTGTATTCATTCGAATTTGCTATGGTATTACGCATGCGTAGGTACATAAGCGTAAATCATTCGTGAATATATTTGCATGTACGAAGGTGCTGGCTGACGTACACAGTGTATAGGCGTGAAAAAATAATCGTGGTTGAAATAACAATTGATCAGTCACACGGATAGTACAAATGTTCTTTGTTACAGCGGTAAAGGTTCTTCTGACAAATTTTTGCATTTTTGCATTGTGATCTGCACGACGTAGAAACGCGCTCGTCAACTTAGGTATTCGTATAATTTACGCTGATTTTCTTCTCCGGATGCGTGACAGGCCGAGGAGTTATGTCCGAGATGTTACGCCAGCGTTTCGGGATTCAATTCTTAACTACCCGTTCGTTGAGGCTTGTAAAGATACCTTGTCACCCGGATTATATATGCAACGTCGTTCATGTTAGCTGTACCAGTAAAGAAGGCCAAGGTTACGCTTCGCCCTCGCTCCTCCGAGAGATTCTCTCTCGCCGTGGCCAACTCATGAATGAACCACAAGCCGTGTGTAAGCCGCAGGCCGCTCCTTTAAAATCGATCCACATTCCAAAAATTCATTCCCACTGTTTCCAATAGTTGCAGGTAGTTGATACGTTTCAGAACTCCCCGAAATACTGTTCTCATCATCTCCTGAGATCAGCACCATGATCAATTGATCAACTTTAGTGACCATAACTTGGTGTACATCTCTCCGTTTTTTTATCAATCCCTCCAAAGTTTCGGGTGTAATAAAAACCGATCGAATTGCATTCCAGATGTCTTGTGGCCTGACTTGCGTCGACGACTTTCTGAACAGGGCGTTTTACCGCGTTGGTTTGGTCGTCGGACGGCATCCCGGCTATTTCGTTATAATCCCCGTGCTTCTGGCTGGCATATGCATAACCGGATACCAGCAGATTCGTTACGAAATCGACCCCGAGTATCTTTTCTCGCCGATCAATGGACCCGGAAAATCTGAGCGCGTTATCGTCGAGAGCTTCTTTAAGGTGAATTACACTAGCCGATTCAGCGTTGGCCGTATCACCCGTCCAGGTATGTTAGAAACGTGTGTATACTTTAGTAAGAAAAATATCCGCAAAGGAGGTTTTTTAAACTCTACTCCTGTTTCAGGGCGATTCGGACATGTGATTGTGGTGCCTAAGGATGGGGATGACAACATGCTTCGGGCCGTTATATGGAAGGAACTCCTCCTGCTCGACGGAATAATCAGAAACGCGACCCTGGAATACGAGGGGGAAACATACTCGTACGAAAACATATGCGCAAGATGGTTGGATCAGTGTTTTATGAACGACATTTTGAACCTGCATCACGTTATCGAGTACGTTGACCATTTAAATTGATCAAATATCTATGTAAACGAGGTCGTGTAATAATTGTAAGAGCCATCCTTCGACACTTTGAGAGATAGTATTCGTGGAAAATAAATTCGAGGCGATGTTCGCCTTCGCCACCGGAAGTTGCATCATTGACGAGTAATCAAGAGAGCGGGGTTTCGGCGTTAGCTTAGAGAAAAGATGTTTGCCGGCTGCGCGGCGACGTCTGCACAAGTTTATTCTCTCATTATCCAATTTTCAGCGACGTGGAGAGCCGAGAGTTGAACCTGACGTTTCCGGTAATGTTCAATCCGGTTACGTGGGACGCCCACGCGTTCCCTGTCTACTTTGGCGGTAGCATCATCAACGACGACTCGACCATCGAGACCGTTCCTTCGATCCAACTGGCGTACTTCGTTACCGCTGACACCAAGCGCCAAGACGCCATGTAAGTAGCACTCGATGATCGGAAGATGAAGACCACTCACGAAGCACTAGAACGGCGATGTCAACGATGCAATGATCCTCTCGTTTCAGCGGAGCCCTTTGGGAAGAAGCGTTCCTCAATATTATCGGCAAGGCCGAAGACGACGGGATCTTCAAGCACATCAGCACAGCCAGGTTCGCTTCGCGAACCCTGGAACTGGAGCTGGAAGCGAACACGCGAACGGTGGTACCGTACTTCTCCAGCACCTTCGCGATTATGGCCATCTTCTCCGTGGTGACGTGCATGATGGCGGACTGGGTACGGAGCAAACCTTGGCTCGGACTGTTGGGCAACGTGTCTGCAGCAATGGCAACCGTCTCGGCATTCGGTCTCTGCATGTACCTTGGGATCGAGTTTATCGGGATCAACCTCGCCGCGCCTTTCCTCATGATCGGTAATTGATCGAATTTTTTCTAGTCTCATAGTTTCTGTCCCCGTTCGCTCTCCGAGAAAACTCGCTAAGGAGTACCCAGAGTAAAATGGAAAGCCGACCGCGTCGTCATTGGCGTGCATAACTGATGCGGGTTAAACGTATTCGTGACGTCATCGGGGCAACACTTGCACCGGTGAATACAAATCATCGATCGCCGATCGTCAGTGGAACTCTAAACTACCCGATCAAGGCTGTGCGGTAACAGAGTCTCTCTAATGTAACCTACCAACTCCCAACGTGCGGGCAGGCAGAATATTTCGTACAGTAATACGATCGCCGGATATGGTAACATAGGTATTATACGCAGGCTATACCGTAACGTAACGTGTGCATGCGAAATTCTGGTTTGCACCGTATGCACGCGATTCCGAAGGAATGGTGAAACTGCTGCAATAGCCACGGTTGAGTAACAGCCTAGAACACATCGCCGATGCCTGTAATCTTTCAGAGTTCATACTGATTGATCTTAGGCGGTACGGCGATTCTGCACCTTTTGCCGTGCTGCACTTCTACTCTCCGACCGTCATCATACTTCAGATTTTACCCGCTACATCGATAGTAATTCTAAAATAGTACATTCGTAAGCCGGTGGTATGGTTTAGGTGTCCAGCTCACACTACCTTACATCTGCGAGTGTAGGATAGAAAGTTTTTCAGTAAGTGCAGAGCTAGATGAGACTTTAACACGACAATTCTTGATTATAATCTAGGAATTTTAATCGCGATTTGTGTCCATGTGCGGTATCATACACGTGAAAGCGTATAGACTCTGCAGGCCTTTAAGATGTGTGTACAAGCAAAATCCGTACCCTGAAGTGGAAAATGATTTTCGAATTTCACATCTGGATTTCCCATATCGAACATGTAGTCACAATTTTAGAAAGCGAGCATTTCTAATCACCGAAATCTTTTCGACTGACGACGGTAGCTCGATGTAAAGTCGGATTACCGTTGAGCAACTCATAGGAACATACCTATGCGTATATAGGTATGTATTTTGCAATTATAATTCGCACCGCATAATTGTAGAAACTTTGGGATTCTTGTGAGGACGATTATGTTTGGGACTCAATTCTCATCTTCTCTCACCAAATGAATTGTTGAATTTTTTTTCAGGTATCGGCATCGATGACACTTTTGTGGTGCTGGCTGCTTGGAGAAGATCCAACATCCTGGCACCGGTTCCGGAGCGGATGGCGGTCACCCTGAGCGAGGCAGCCGTTTCAATAACGATAACTTCGCTCACTGACATGATATCCTTTTTTATCGGTATCATGTCACCGTTTCCCTCTGTCCAAATCTTCTGCATCTATTCAGGTAAACTACGAGTCAACAAGGATCCAGATCGCTGATTAGTTTGTCGATTAATTTTGCACGATTTGTGATCGTTGAAATGAATTTTTACAGGTTTCGCGGTGATATTCACCTTCTTCTTCCACTTGACCTTCTTCAGCGGATGTGTAGCCATCAGCGGTTACTGCGAGCAGAAGAATCTTCACAGTGTCGTCTGCTGCAAGGTGCAGCCCGTTTCAAAGTCGAGTAAGTTTCTGCCCACCATAGAGGTTTCTATACATCGATTTCCTTCTCCCCAATCTCGTTCTCCGATTTTCGTAAGAAGTTCAGAGTTTCGTCATAGTCATTTAATAGATCAAGGTGAAGCCTGAATAATGATGAAGAGAGCCGTCTGGCGTACCTACTTTCGTTCAAGCACAAACAGAGCGGGGCCAGACTAACGCCGTAGGAATACGTAATGGAGTGCAAAAGACGCGTCTCGAGTATCAATAACTTTGTTCGTTATCCAAAAATGATATTAGTATAAATGATGACTTCCGGAACAAACGATCGGGACTCAGCGTTAAGTTACCATATGCGGTCTCTTCTCGCTCTCCGTAAAGACGAAATTTACGGGTATACAAAGTCCATAATTGCTCAAGAGTAGCTTTCGCCGTTGCCGTTTACTGAGAACTACCTATTTTGTTACTATACCATTAATATTATTATTGTTGTTATTATTATTATTTTTTTTTTGCATTAGATATTAGTATCTGCTCAATGAATCGCGACTGCATGTTAACGCATTAGTGAACAAATTCGGATTGTTTCAAAGTAGGTTACACTGTACGTGTATGTGTTTGTCTGTTTTTTTTTCTTCTTTGAATATTCGTTATCTCCGCAGTACAAATAATTGTCAATTGTCGCTATAGATATTCATAATGTGTCGAAGAAGTTATTCCGAGAGGTGTGTTAACCAGGAAGTCGGAATTCCCGTTTTTGTTTCCGTTGCATTTCATTCGGTTCATGTGATTACACGTGTATGTATACAGCTGACGCAGCGAACGTAGTTATAACAGGTACCGTATAACGCAAACCGACACTTACGCGTTTGATTGTACCTCTCTATAGTCGAATGTCGTAAAATCGTTCGGAATTATATAATTGCGCAATGAATTTATAACTTTCTCTATGTCTTATGTCCGCGTTATAGGTTCGCCTATAATGCAGAGAGTTTGCCCGACGGCATGCAGGCTTGCAGGTTGCAAATAATTGTGCTGCCCACCCGATTTTTATCTGAACAAATTTGCATTTTCACACACGATGACTAAAATTGGCAAATCGTGTATCATAGGCTCGGCGTCGTTTCTCATCGCCCAGTAATTTAACGTTAAGCGCGCTTTGATTATATACCCGGTAGAACATAAAGGCGCAATTGATTCGGTTGTGCGAACGCATAGTAATTACACATGATACCAACAATTAATCACTAAATTACATTCACGTATTTCCGATTATGGTGAGGTCAATGTCAGCCGTATAAATGCGTCAGCCGAAACAATTGACGGCAACGACGACTTCGCACCATGGGAATAATAGAAGATCGTTTTGTCGTTAATCATCGCTCATACGCGACGAACAATATGACTGTACGATTCTTTGGAAAGCGTGAAAATACATTAGGCTGATGACAGGTTGAATCGCATTGTCCGTTGACTACGCCTTATACTGCTTAAATACATAGACACAAATGAATGTGCATTCTATAAATGATTGTGCCCGTTATGTACTAGGACGTAAAAATTTTACCGGGAAATACCGAGTAGCCAAACAAACAAATATATAAACAATCATACGAATGGGACTTCGTGGTTACCGAACCTCCGCGTATGGGCAGAGAACGTGCTTGCGCATAAGATAGAAACACTTTATGTATGTGATAAACACCGAAGATTGAAGTATAGATGCGGAAAATAAGATTGAGATTGAGGCGGTAGTTGCTCATCAAAACAATGAGGTGCACCTCAAATTACTAACTAAACGTAGAAATCTTCTTTTTTCAATATGCTGTTTTTTTTTACATGATTAATTACGAAAAATTATGAAATTATCATAACGGCCTCAATCAACAACGCAATTGTTACGCATTTTCAGCTCACCGTTCTTGGTTATACCGGATATTGTGTACTGGGGGAGTGGACCCTGCTGACCCCGACAACCCCTTAGACAATCCGGAGCATGGATGTATGGTTTGGTTCCGCGATTACCTCGCTGTAGTCTTGAACAACCGTTTTGTCAAAGCTCTCGTCATCGTTATCTTCACACTCTACTTGTGTGGAGCACTTTACGGCCTCACAACTCTCGAAGAAGGCCTGGACAGACGGAAGCTCTCCAAGGAGGATTCATATTCTGTCGCATTTTACGATAAAGAGGACTTTTACTTTCGAGAATTTCCGTACAGGATTCAGGTCAGTCAGGGCTCAGATTCTCATTCAACCAGTCTTATTCCTGAGCGATCCTCAGTTCCTAAAAATATCAGTATTTACATAAACCGTTTGAAAATGATGTCTGACTATATATCAACCTTTACGCAATAACTGTAAGAATTCTTGTTGTGCCGAACGAATAACTTACTTTTAACTTATAATGAAAATTGCAACTTAACAATGAACAATAATGCTGCTAAGTCACGTACGCACTTTCTCCCGTGATCGGACGTTGAATAAAATTGTAAACAAGTTACGTCAATTCGAAGGGAACTGCAGCTGAGGCACGCACCGTGTACAATAACCGGACGATGTATTCCGCCTTGTCTTGCGTCACATGGTCAATTCTTTATTTTTGTAACAGCGATTTTTAATCCCGTGTCAAGCAGTAATTACGTAGTTCAGTAAATTGTCATCAAGAACTCTATGACTTAGATGGCAAAAAATTCTCTAAACCAGCCATGCACTAATCCCATTTGTCTTCTGCTCTCAGGTAATCGTAAGTGGCCAGGAGAACTACAGCGACCCTGTCGTCCAGCAGCAGTTTGAGAACCTGACTAGAGCTCTGGAGGCCTCCTCTTACATCAGTAGCCCGATTTATACGGAAAGTTGGATTCGAAGTTTCCTGAGCTACGTGACCCGTAACCAGGACTACCTTAACGTGACCATTGACACAGAGGCTAGTTTCATAAAGGCATTAAAGGACATATGGCTCTTCCCAGCAAATCCGTTTTCACTTGACGTAAAATTCGACGAAACGGGACAGAAGATTCTGGCCAGCAGATTCCTGATCCAAGCTGTGAACATAAGCGGCACAAACGAGGAAAAGGCGATGGTCAAGGAGCTCCGACGTATCTGCAATGAGTCTCCCCTCAACGCGAGTGTCTTCCATCCTTACTTCGTGTTCTTCGATCAGTTTGAACTCGTTCGACCTACGAGTATTCAGTGCATGGTATACGGAGCGCTGATAATGATGCTGATCTCGTTCATCTTCATACCTAACGCTTTGTGCTGTTTGTGGGTGGCCTTTTGCATCGTGTCCATAGAGCTAGGGGTTGGCGGTTACATGGCATTGTGGGGTGTGAACCTGGACAGTATATCGATGATAAACTTGATAATGTGCATCGGATTTAGCGTCGACTTCACGGCCCACATATGCTACGCGTACATGAGCTCGAAGAAGAAGCATCCGGACGACCGTGTCAAAGAGTGTCTCTATAGCCTGGGCCTACCAATAGTCCAGGGTGCCGCGTCGACGATCCTGGGTCTGGGGGCTCTCCTCCTCGCCAACACCTATATCTTCCTGGTCTTCTTCAAAATGGTCTTCCTGGTGATATTCATTGGCGCTATGCACGGTCTTTTTCTCCTGCCAGTTCTTCTCTCCATATTCGGACCTGGATCTTGTTCCTCCCACGAGCCAGAAGGCAAAGAGGCCGCCCTGGACCCTGAGGGAAAGCCCCATCGCGTCTTCGTCATTCCCCATCCGTCTCTCCTTTACCCGCCGGGACCCAAAAAACCAGGCCAAGGCGGGAGTCCAGTGACGAGTCTCACAGCTTTGGAAGACCGAGATCCTGGCCTGGGAACCAGCGAGGACAGTAATTCCACCGAGAGCGGTTCGTCCCAAAGCCGAAGGCGCCAACAGCAGCAGCAGCAGACGGAGGCACCTGACGCCGACGTCCAGCGTCGGTACCTCGGATGGCGACGGTCCGTCGGCGTGCCGAACGGTCTGACGAACCTTCAGCCGGCTCCAGCGACTCCGGCTCCGCCACCCGATTACCCCGGAGCCACGCTGGATCGCCCTCTCAGAGTCAGCCTCGGCGAAAATCTTTACTTCGGACGTTCGAATCCTGGACCAGACTTCCCGTCGCGCCGGGAATACAGACGTAGCAGGTCCCACTCTCACCATAACCTCCAATATCCACCGACCAGGTATCAGCCGGATCCTCGCTACCCTTGACACCGACGCATTGTGTGAACTAGGAAAGGTGTCGCCTTTGTCGGTTATACCGGGGTTCGTTTGTTCTGCAGACAAACGACGCCCCTGCTCGTAGACTTCTCCGTTTGTACCGGATATGGGAACGCGTCGGGCTGATCGAGTCTTCTTGATTCTCAGATACGTGTAGGCTTCCGCTCAACGTGAATCAAAAAAACTGCATCATCTTTACGAGATAATTAGGTTAACGTATCTGTCCTCTGTGCCACGCGTGACAGATAATTGTCTTCGTAGAAATCCTTTTCACCGTGGCACGACGTTTACACATATATCGTGCCTTTCATGAGACCATGTTTGTTTATCAACGACAATTATATTACTTTAAGAATATTATACATTTATCGTCTAATAGTGCCTGAAGTCAGTATCGTCCAATCGAACAATTACCTCCAAGAATATATGTATATATATTTAGGGAGTAATCAAATTGTATTCTCGCCCCTAGAACCATAAAATGTGTACGAGTTTTTATATATTGTACGAGTTACGTTGTTCGTTATTTTACGTTATCATAGATTAGTAAGTATGATTGTGTATTTATGAATGTGTATGATTATTCAACGACGTGAATGTCCAAAGGGAGATAATAACACTTTTGGGTGATATGCTGCCGTTGGAAAATAAACAAAATAGTTCAAATATTGTAGTAGTGTAATTTCCCCCTTTACCTTTTTCCAGTTTTCTCCTATAGCATTGCAGCGATCGTAAGGTTCAAGTCTGATCGATCACAAAAGGCTGCAAACATTTAATTGGGCATTTCCACTTACGCTTCCCAACAAACAGTCACAACTCTAGCTGACAATAATGCGATAATCCGTATTTCAAACTCCAGTTGGTATCCAGTTGGATTTTTCAGCCCTCGGTTAAATGGTTCAAGTCTACAGTCGACAAAGAGGAGAATAACTCAGGATAATATCTGGAACTACTGCAACTGGCTGATAATAAATTTGCACAATAGTATACTTGCAGCTCTCTGCACAGTCGGCTGAAAGTACGAATTCCCAGTCGATAATATCACAAGAACGTTGAGTCAACTTGCGATGGTTGAAAGTTTTCAGTAGTAACAACACAGAATACAGACAATCCCTGTTGATGGAATGAGACTCTATCCTTCTTACTTGGGTGTGCAGAATTTGGCACAGCATTAGTTCAAACACTGTAAAAAGTGAATTGTGAGCTGCAATCCGACGCCCGATATTGTCGTGATTTTGACGACGTCTGAGCTTCTTAAGGGAGGCGACAGCGTCGACGGCGTGGGGTAGAAATGGGGTAGCGCAATCCGGCGCACCCTCGCGCCAGCGGGTCATTGGGCGTCGAGACGCCGAGACGCACGCGAAACACACCGCGCAGGATTTGGCGCGCCGCGGTCCCACGTCGGGTGTTGAACAGACGTCGACGAGTTCGGCGTCGTCGAGGAGAGGAGAGCACAGCGCAGTGCGGTGTATCGCTTGATAGGGTAATTTTGTCGCACGGAAATCAGTGAATCGCGGAAAGTGTCGCGATCCGGTTTTGCGATATAATTGTGCGCGAAGTCGAGAGCTAGGAAAAATAGTGAGATGAGGTTTGACCCTACGGCAAGAAGGGGCCCTGTGATTAATCCGACGGAATAAGAGCCACCGACACCGTCGCCGACGGTAGAATGAACTCTTGAACCGGTTCATTGGAATCCAGAAAAGAACGGAAGAGGGACTCGGGACCGAAGACAACATGTCACGTGTCGAAACTCGCGTCGCGCGGACGGCGATTATCGCGGCCACTTTCATCTGGGCCTACTCAATGGGCAGCGAATTTCCAGAGAGAGAATGCTGCGATCCAGTTTACCCGATACCCGAACCAACCAGCAGGGCACCGTCGGCCCCAACACCGACCGGAAGAAGCGGTGAGATTCTGTTTTGCACCAGAAAGTTTTCGTTATGATTTGGGGTGGATCGTTGCTTTTTCAAGCGCTGCTCATTCTTTCCATTCGTCTTTTGTCACATTGCCAGCGATCGTTCACGTCACTCTCAATGTCAGTGTGTCTTCCTGTAACGAATAAGCTTGTACGTTTACATCTCCTCGACATTATTTATTACCGCGCTGCGAATGTGGAACTGAGACCAATTCAATCCCAACTCTTTTCATCAATATCTCAAAGCACAGTCAGTAGAAAAAGAATGGAAAATCGGGTCACCTTCTTGCTTCTTGCATTTCATTTTTAATATCATGTGCCCTGGCACCTACCCTGCAGGTTCAGGTCTTGCGTTTTCCATAGACGAAGGTGGGAGCTATAGAAGCTAGAAACGGATCGAACGTCAAAATCGTAGATAGGTCCGACACCTGTCGTGCACGGAATTTAAAGGCAAACGATTGTGTACACCCCGACTCCCAAACAGACATGGGTTCGCGGATGGCATTCTCCTACGGACACGGGTTTCCACTTGACACTGTTTTGCACCGTGTTGGATGTGTTTCTGCCCTCGGGGAAACCAGACCGCTTAACCCAGTCGAGGGAGAGAGAAACAACCGGTGCATTGCATGAAAGTCATAGTAGCGAACTTAAATCGGACTAAGAGATCACGTATTTAGTAAGTAAGAAAAAATAAAAGAACAGAATGGTTAACCTGGAAGTTATCAAACATACGTGATGACTTTTGATGGGAACAACTTTTTCCGTTTTACTTTCTTCGTAGCTCCTCTGTTTTGTCTTTAGTTTTTCGTTGGCTCACCTCCCCTTTCCGTTTTTTTCTTCCTCCTCGAGGTAATTATCGATTCTGGGCGGCCCCTCCGCAAAGGCGACGCGGGTGCAATCGACGGTGGCGTCGCCTTGTTTTTTGCGATCCCAAGCGATTACAGAGCCGACGAACGATCTGTGGCACGCGATACGTGTTGTGCGTAGAACACACCGAGTTTTCCTCGGATACCATGGACAAAACACAGGGTGGAATGGGGATCCGATTGAGGAGAGGAGATCAGGATCTGTGTCGCTTTGCTCGGAAAGCAAGGATCCAGCTTATCCGAAAACGCGCGGGGAGCCCGCCACAAATCCGGGCGAATTTAATAGACGCTGAAACTGTCTTTCTTGAATCCCTCCTTACTCGGAATCCGAACTTTAATCGAGAAGCGACAACTCTTCTTTTTCGATCAGCGGCAAGAATACAATCGATATTACGTGCACTAAGGTACGGTGGAACTGAACACGATACATTGTTAATACACAGACTGTCTATGGTGGGTAAATTTTTCGGCGATGTCACGGGGCGATGATATACAATCGGGGTTAACAATGAGAGCACCGGATGAAATTGGATTCTCGCCGATTCCGACCCGGCCATTTACCACGCAACGATTTGCGCGATTCAGTTTTGGTTGCATTAATTTTTTTTTTTTCATACATATATTTTTCATCATCTCTTTCTCTTCAAATAAATTTTCCGACTGGCTTCCGCACGATCGGGGATCAATCGGACAGATCGTCTGCCTGACGAATTACGCCCGCTATATCATGCATGAAAAAACTTGGCTAAAGGGCAACGCGGAGGCTGAGCCGGTCGAGGGTGATGGCGACGGTGATAATGACCGCCCCGGTCGCAGGGGGGGCTTCAGATTTGATTGTTGCTGGTGCTAAGTGTCGCGTCGATTGCTAGCTGACCGGTCGACAGCCGGCTGGGTCACGATGTAGGCGGTTCTCAATCCTGGCACGAAAACCAGTCGCTTATCACCAGGTGCCTACCTTGGACTTGCGATCTAATCGCACGGAGTTTTACTACCATGCCACCGAACCACGGTAGATTGGGTACGTATGTACATGAGCGGAAAAGTTATAGCTCCAGAGTTGTATAATAGAAACTCTCTTGCCCCGCGTGCCACATTGCGGCAAAGTACCCCACCAATCCATGACATGCGAAAAAATTTATTGCAAGTTTTCATTCGGAGGGAATCCAGATTCAAGTACGTCATTGTAGCCCAAACATCACCGGCTTGTAATTACCGTCCAATGATCGGACGTACAGTGCTTTTGGAGGCATGCAAATTTAATGACTTTTATGAAGAAAGGGATTATGAGCGAGGAAAGGTTAATGTGAAATTAATCACAGTGGTATTATTCTTGTGGTAAATCAGTACTACTGTATTATAATGTTATCAAATATTCGAAATCATTAAAAGTATAAATTAACGCCCACGTACAGCAGTGAATAAAAATGAGTGTTGGACAGAATGTATTTTTGTTTTTACCTGAGCAAAGAAAGTGTGCAGGAAGTACAGTTAAGGACCGAAGAATTTATCACACGGTAAACGTAATAGGTTCATTCGCGGGCACGTGATACCTCTATTTACCGTGCGATGGATAAGATACGCCCGAGGTGTGAAGTGCTCATCTCAAACGGATCAAAGTTGATCATCAAATCTCCAAGGTGCCCTAGGGTGCGAGGGAAATGAGGTGGAAGTGATGGATAATGGAAGGTTGAAATGGATTCTCCACCATAATATGCCTTCCATCGTTCTCGTATTATTTATACAGTAGGTTGAACTGCATAGGAATATCAAAGGACTACAGGTTCAAAAGAATCTCTCTGGAATACGGATGTTATTTGACCTGAGTTCTTTCGCTATAGTCGTACTTTGAATTACATTATTCCCCTCAGAGAAAGAGTGCTTCCATACTTTATTCCGGGGATCATTGACTTAGCGCAAAATAAACTTGTACCCAAGAATTGGATGGAGGTATACGTTTAAGGAAAGAATAATTTTACCGCCGTGACATGTATGTATGTGCTGAGTTTCACCGCATGAGTACGATGCGACGGATGAAGACTAGATCCGATTTTGCAGCTGTCTAGAATCCCCCGAAAGCTGCCCAAGGAGAGGAAGAGGAGTTTGCTGTTCCCAAGCACTATAGAGGTCATTAGCGACGACAGTAAAACAACGAGATCTAAGACGATAGCAGCTTGTGCTTTTGTTTCAAGCCTCGCGGCGCTAATATGAGTAGGACAAGTAGATGGTATGTAGATGGTGCAGGGTATGTGCGTTGGGCGGGGCGTAGACACGATGCATATTTCATAGGTCCTTTTGGGGTTAAGTCAACCAGCTCGAAAGGAGGGAGTCGTGGGCCTCGCCACCCCAAGTCGTCAAGAGACTGGCTGGGATAAGGGACACAGAATTAACGTGCCCGGAGTAGTACTAATGCAGTCTGGCTCACCCCATTTCGACTTCAAACTTTCCCGGGAGACGTATGGGTGTCGCAAGCCGCCGGAGAACCGCATGCAGGGTGAGGAAAACTCACATGCCGCTGAAGAAAGGGGTCACCTTGAAGAGTGGCTTGCGGAGGTGGGAAAATCGTGAGGGCAGACCGACTCCCGGTACTTGTCGTGAGTGGCTTTCGATTTTCTCGCACTGTCTGGAGTGGCGGGCCTTGATGAAGACGATTGTTCGATGTTGAAGAGAGTGCGGACGGTCATATTGATGACTGTTGCACTGGTGATATCATCGGATGCACGAATGGCACGTTGGTTATTTTCGTTTACGGTTGATAAGTTTTGACATGGTTGCAAAAATTGTTGTGAAAAATTGCACGGCATGTGAGAAGCACGTGTACGTGCATAATGAAAAAGACCGATGTTGCACATATTCGCATCAATGGAATGGCAGGGTTCGTGCATCGGATGTTAGGGTTCGACTCCCAAGAGAGCGAGTCGATATCCTTGAATAATATAAAAAGTTTTCTTGACCCATGGGATACCGTTACTCTGAATTTTCACCAGACTCGGCGATCCCGCTGGCGCAGTGGGTAAATTTCGAGGTAGCAGAAAATTTATACTTGCCGAGTAAATTCCCACGTGTCTCGACAGACATCCACCGTTTGATCCCGTCAAGTTAGCATTAGCACAAACCCGCAGAAATGAAAGGTGCACCAAACACTCCAAGATTCAAGACGGGAGTCGCAAGATCAGAATCCAAGACAACAGAAGCTCGGCCTACGACTTGGGGCTGGACACTTGAACGATCGATTGCGTGTCTTGAGCTAACTCCGAATTTAACGAGGCGTATTCCACTCCCCGAAGGAGCGATGAATGCGAAGCTTGATCAAACCTCACTACGACGACCCCTAGACACGGTTTACTTTCATCTTGACTGCATAAGCTCTCACGACATGATAGAAGAGACTGAGAGAGTGAGTTTCCCTTACCGAGCTGTGATTTGGTATTTAAATGAGTTAATGCGAATGGAATTTCCGCCGCGTGATGCTCACGACCCGAGAGTGTAAAGTGGTTAGGGAGTACTGAGAACATCGCGCAGTTTCATCAATTCTCGAAACCGCTACATGCACCCTAACGATTCGCTCCCTCGACTGGTGACAGATCTGCGATTGAAAACGTATACTGTAGGGTGAGTGGCGAAGTCTGTCGTTGCACTTTACCGATAGACACTTGTCTCACGTCCGTGAAAAGACGGTGATACTGCAATCCACATGCCCTACGCTACGCCAGGAGAATGTCAGGTTACGAGGGACCCCGAGTGTCCGTAGGGCTGGTGGCAAAAAAGACTTCAAGACGCAACATGAGGCGGCGGGGAGAATCGATATCGCTGCATTCTAAGCGCAACAATGACCTGTCTAACGTGGAGTACGCTTGTCTGAGTATGCTAAGGAGCACCTACGCTGCACAGTAGATTGTCTTCTCGTAGCCTGAACTCGGGAGAAAGAGGAAGGAGCGACATTGTTTATTAATGCGGCGTGTTCTTCCTTTGAGAGGAAGCTACTATCAAATCAATCGGCATGTTCGGTGGAATATGCATGCAGTTAGATTGCATGCATATTTCAACCAATATGCATGCAGTTGGTGCTGTGTCTTGTTTCTTTTGCGTTTGGTCATTTTGTGAGGGCTGAATGCCCAGCAAAATTTACTACAGAACGGATTATGTGTAGACAAGGCAAAGTGTATACTAACAATTCACATTTCTTATAGTAACAGATGAATTTGATGTTATAATGTCAAAATTAGTTTCATGCTGCATCGAACTTTGATGGTTTTCATTTATGAGTATATTTCGTTGCTTGTACATGAAAATACCAAAGCTTTCTCGGATAATGGGCAGTCCTGAGTTTGTTGATAATAGTATGTGACGTTGAGAAACTAATTTTGATTATCCGAAACAAGTGAGCACCCTTTAATTATTAATGCATAACCTTGTCAGCAGCCGGAACGAATAATTTTCCTCAGGCAATACGAGAAAGTAAACATTGCTCGTGTATGGGTCCCTTGGAAACCCATTGATTAAAAGTAAGTTAGGGTTAAAATAGGGTGTTACGAAAATATAAATAGATTGTTCGACTCGAATCGGAGGTATTTCATAATTTTTAGTTTCTTTAAAACAAACGAAGGTCCTTGACGGCCCTGGAGCAGTAGGTACGTACGTTACTTCGTTAAACAAACCCGCAATAACTGGAGTTGGATAGTAAATTATTGGCATTGAAGAGAAGTCAGGTCTGGTATTCTGGTACCGTCTGCTATCTATCCTGTTCTCGCTGCTCTGCTTAGACAACCAACAAATTGTCTGCGGAAGTAGATTCGGGTTCGGTCCAGCGTATAACGCCAAACATCAGAGCTCCATGCGTTACGCGGGAGGATGCTGAATTGCGGTTTGATATTAGGAGAGATAAAGAGATAGTGATGGATGAAGATCGTAGTGCGGCCTTCGCAACGGTCCCTTCGCCTGCAGAAACGTGTTAAGCTAATAAGGCAACGGAGATAATTTCACACTGATAATAAGAAACCTCTCGCAAGGCGTCAAAGCCCGGGACGCAACAAGTGCCAAATCCTGGTCAAGGCTGACCGTCTAAGGTCATCCCAGGCTGTGACGTGGTTGCGACTTCTTCACACTCCAGCAAGTTCTGAGATTCGAAACCGGAGCATCACGGTGTGAAGATTTAGTTATACTGACGAGAGCATAAAGCCGGATATAGATGATCGCGTTTCTAGTGGCTCCTTTCCGCGCAGTATACATTTTCATGCTTGAAATTCTGTTAGCACCCACTTCCGCGCCCTAAACAAACTGATATATCTTGTTTGGAAACGCCATACGAGAACCCGGAATACCGGATAAAAAATGCTCCTCTGACGGCCCACGACGGGTTGGGATATTACAAAAGTGCCAGACACCTGCATCCCCGCTTCTCAACTAACCCCAACGTCTCCCTCGGCCTAGCCGTTGTCTTCGTACATCATTGAACACTCTCCTGGCATTTCAGTCACTGTCACTCCTTACCAGGAGTGAGCACCCCATTTCAGGAAATTGCAGGTTTAAAACAATTACGACTCAATCTGGTACTTTATTAAGGTAGGACTCTTCACTGGTGGGAGGAATTTGTTTAGGTTGTAACAGATCCTGAAACTTTTGATGCGATTCCGTCACATTACTGCTATCCTCTCAAAATGCCGTTGTTCGAAATATAATTTCGGGCAAACGTCGCAGCTGTTTCTCTGGTGTCACCACCGTCGTATGATTGGTCAGGATTTTGCGCATTCCAACAGCTGCAATTACAGAGAAATCTAAACAGAGTTTTCGTCCCCGTAGTCGAAGTTGGCGTGATAAACCCGCGTTTCATTTTCGTCATTGTAAAATATTTGCGATATTCGTGAGCGTGTCGAAGAAGGGCTCGAGCCAGAAACATGGTATAAGAAACAAGCAAACGAGTGGCTTCTACGTTACAACTCTTGTCAGGCTTACTTTTCCAGCTTTAGTGAAGTTAAAGTTGTACCTACACGTCTTCAGATTTGCTAGACCACATCGATGGAATCCAAGGGTGTAAAAAAGACGAGACGAGAGTCGAGCAATATTTGGCACAAATACATTGCAGAGGTGATATCGAAGACTGGGAGAAGATGGACGGGGAAAAAAATTTGCAGCAAAGATGGATTTGGAAAGATGGTGGAGAGGGGTGATCTCCGAAGTGCGGGATGAGGATAAGGCTGAAAGACAAACGACGTCGGGATTTAGCAAACTGTCTAAAATCGTGACGACTACGTCTTGTTCGTTGATCTCTTAGGCCCGAGATTTCCGACCTTCTCGATGACTTGGTTCAAGTTGAACGGAAGCCGCGATGCGAGGTGCGGCAAGGGTCGCTAACGTTTCTCCCAAGGATTCTTAAGGCGGAAGCCGGTGAACCGAACCGTGGCGTAGCAGAGCAGCACACCGTGTTCCCTGAGAATGGGTTCCGCCGAAAATTAAGGGCTCGCCAAACTCGGGCAATCAACTCGCAAGTACTGACCAAGTCCCATTCCTTCGCCGTCAAAGTCGCGCTACATAGATTTAGCGGGCTCTTGCCTCGCTTTGCAAACTCGCCTTCGCTCCCTCTAAACGTCCCGCGCTTTCGCGCGTACAGCGTTGTTCAACAAAAGTTGCGTCACCTCGAATATCGGGGTTAATGCCGTTGGTATGCGGCACAGCGGGATATCGCACCATCGTTCCCATAATATCCGCACCGCCTATGCGATTCCGAACAACTCCTCGGCACCGAGCCAATAATAATCTGAGAAACTGACACACATGGTAACACACAACGAACGATCTGTATTCCGGTGCTACTGCAGCCGTATCATAGTGGGTTCATTTTTTTCTATTATTAGCATCACATTCGTGCATCGTTTCACGATTAGCACTTTGACTGCAGAAATGAGACTGATCGATCGGTAAACTTGGGCAACCTTTTCACCCCTCTGTTATTCTTTCTTGGAATGAACCTGCACGCGAGGTGATCGGTGAAGTCCACATTGCACAGACAGTTTGTACACGATCGATCGAACCTTGTGTTGGCTAGATCAGTAATCATTGCAGTTCTGAGCAAATGCCATCAACGTCAACTATGGTTTACAACAGCACCAGTCGTGCAGGGCGTGGATATTGATTGTCAACACTGTACTGAAGTAAGCAGTGTGGCTTTCGAGTATCAATGGTAGAAATTAGTTGAAATTTTATATGAAGCAATTTAGAAACACCGAGATCACATCCACCATAAAGTAATTCCATGATGAGGCGGGTCGTTATCACTGTCACCAATACCATTTTCACTTGTTACCGGTTCCCAAGAAGAGGTCAGTTACGAATTACAATAAGTCACTTCACCTACCAGTTGTCATAAAGATTCGAGTTCTTACAGGTCGCGTGCGGCAATCGCAGCTTCCGGGAAGAAAAGAAGAAGATGATAAGATGGCAAGGAGAAAGAGCAAAGGGAAAGGAGAAAGTAAAAGGAGGAACGCGATTTCCTGCCACAGATACCGTTGTATCGAGAAAAAGTTACCGGCGTGGGGGGAGCGATAATGCTCTACCTGGTTATCGGCGGGGACTCGGAGAGTTGATTGATAGGTGGGTCGCGTGAGTACCGAGAAAAAGGTTCAGCGAAAAGGCCGGCTGATAATGCTCTCCAAGTAACTCAGGTCCGCCTCGCTCGATGCCAGCTGAAAGTCCCGCGAGCCTCCCAACAACCTCCGGCAATTGGATCACACGCAGACGCGATAATCACGGGGGTTCCAAAGCTTTGAAATGTAAATTTTAAAAACATTTCGCGTTTGGTCCGAACCAGATTAACCCTGTTTATATCATGCTCGATCGAACTCTGCGAGTCGCCCGGCATTTCAAATGGAATGAAGCACCGAGGAATAAAACTCGGGTTACCGGGGTTGGACGATACTTTCCCTGCACAGTCGCAGTCTTCTTCTCTGTAATCAACGTCGATTCTTCCCGCGGGAATCTAGAACGAGGACTCGGCGCTCCGGTGCTCTTGCACCCGAAATCCCCAGTCTCAAACGATCGAGTCGGATGCTGCTACGATTAGATGTGGAACGATTTCGATTAAAAAAAAATTGTACATACTCTTGGGAGAAAATGAGAAGATCCGTGTTTCGATGTTTCACATGAACGGGCAATTGTTGGCAGAAAAAAAATGTCGTAAACTTGTTTTTGCTACACTCTGAGCAACATTGTATTTTTATGAAAGCCTTTTCAAAACGCGCTTGTCATTTTTCTCAACTACCCCGTACACGCATTTTCCAAATATTTTACACTCGACGTAGAAACTTTGATATAACTGTAAATGCTATTAGTACTTATGTATTACCTATAGACTAAAAAATTTTCTTTCCAATGGTAACATTCCTCGAAACACTTAAAGTGCAAGCTTGAAGATTTCAACATTGTGCAAAGTTATCTGTAAAGGAGTAATATTTTTTTCTCGCCATCAAATGTGAATCCAGTGAAACTCGGGTCTCTTTATTTCTGACCAAGAGTGTGTCGAGTTTTTCGTTTTTTTTTTCGTTCAAATCAGCCTGTCCTACGGCGTGACCTTTCCTTGATAGCCTCGCAGCGCAACACTCTCCCTTTCTCTGCTGCACTGCAGCCGCGTTGGGGATCGATCGATCCTGCAGCAAACCGGTGCCGTCAGATACCTTGGGTAATTTTCTAATTTCCACGCGACCCAGACCCCGACTTCTCCTCCTCACACTTCCCTTCCTCCCTGATCCCCGTTAATCTCCCATTAAGCGAGTCTCGTACCGTAGACTAATAACTCATCAGCGTCGGCCATAAGCGACGGACGCGTCGTCTGAACCAGGAATTTTTCCGCGCGAGTTTGAGAACCGAATCCACCTTGGGATAGCGGGAAAAGATAAACGGGAGGAAAACAGTTGGCGCACTTTTAGATCATTGGAGGGGTGCAATTAACGCTTCTCCACATATATATACGTACATACGTCCAATGTGAAAAATGGTCTCTATCTAATTGCTCCTCTTGACCTCTTGACTTGCATGCTAATGTCCTCGAGCGTGCATCTGGCACTGGAATATCTCTCGAGCGGTCATGGTTCGAGGTCAGCGGCGTGCCGAGTCTTGGAAATCCCGGCGTATTATAATCTGAGGAAGGATATCCGGCGTGTAGGTACGGACTTGGATCCGTCACGACGATATTACATTGGGAGGACCGGTGCCCAGAAATGCGTACGGAGTTCGGGATGATCATTTGCAGGCGTATTTGTATGTATGGAGAAACTCGGGTATCCCGATCGAGGATATCTTGTATTGGAACCGGGTCACCGTGGGCCAATTTTCTCACCGTGAATAGTCCGGAATTCAAAAATCCTCGCCCATAAATAGAAGGATAGACTTCACCGATCGAGTCACCTTGCGTTTCGTTTGTATTTAAAAGTCTGGTCATGGGCTAAAGAGATGTAAAACCAGGTCGTAAGCTTGCGGCTCGGTAAGAGTATAAAGCTTGAAAAGAAGCCACCCTTAACCGTCCAAAGTGCCGGGGCTATTTGTAAGTAAAGTACGTACGAAACTCAGACGCGCAATGTTCGCACGGCTTTCAGGTGTTCTGTAGAATTTGTCAGAGTAAGCGCAATGCGAATTTGTCTTCCTGTTTAAGAACGTCGTTCTTAAGATATGCTTTGCACAACATTCGAATTAGTGTTAGCACGGTTGGGTCCTTAAAAAAAGTATCGATCCGGTTGATTTATACGAGTTGGATTGCCGCCACGGCAATTTGCGGTTTAATATACAGCCGTTAATCACAAGTAGCTGTACCCTCCCGCCTATATAACATTCCTCCACTTGACGATATGAGCTTTTCATAAACCTGGAAACAGTTTTATAAGGGCCGACGTATTTACTGCGTCTGCTCACGTTATACGTGTGGAATTTTAATGCGCTCGTATAGTATGCATATTGCACGGCATTAAAAGCTCTCCGACTCTCGGTTGATGTGAGTTTTGCGTGCCACTTTGAAAACTGACATACCCCTAGTTCACGGTAAACACGGAGGCAAACACGTACAGCGCCACCTCCGGAGCGCGGGTATCTCCGACAGCTCCCAGCTTCCTCGGTTTGAAACTTGCAGAGAGATCCGTTCCTCTGGCACTAAGGTCGAACCTTCCGTGACCTCGGCCCCGTGACCGCGGTTGAGTAATTATTGACTCCGAGCTTTTGGACGTCCCTGCACTCTGTGCTCTCTTGGTGCGTGTTCATCTCCAGTTTGCTCCGTTGCAAACAACGTCGGCGTGTGGATATCCGGTCATCCTCGATTGGTTCGAGCCAGAAAGTCCGGGAATGAGAGGGGCGGAACAACCGTCTTGAGAGACGCACACACATGCTTGGCTTTTTGGCCATAGATCTTCTCTCTTTGAGGGGAGAATCCTGCCCCCTTTTCACCCGATGTAGAGGAAGATGAGGATGACTAAGAGTGAGGAGAGAGACGACCGCCGCGACAGGATGAGAAATCTTAGTTTCATAGTTGCGGGGGGTTTGGAAAATTGGGCCGATCTAGCGTGAAAAATGCCTGATAAGTCCTCTCCTTCATCTTCCTGGACGTCCTCCTTCTCCACCACCACCACTCACAGCTCGCTGAAAGGCAAACTTTGAATAATTATTGGAAGTATCGGTTTTACTCGTCTCTTATAGGTATAATGTATCCCCTTAGCCGCGAGTTTGCTGAGAAAATTGAAATCGAACCGACATGCAAAATTCGTGCGCGCGCGCGCGCGTGTGTGTGTGTGTGTGTGTGTGTGTGTGTGTGTGTGTGTGTGTGTGTGTACGAAGGAGGCGAAATAGAGTCGGGAAAATATTCTACAAGTCATCTCTGGAGGTTTAAAACGACCAAAGTATTCACCGTGTCATAAAACCAAAATTGTTACCGTTAATATAGTGTGTCTATTCGGTTCAGTAGCATCCTTAACAAGGGTTATTGGATAATTTGAAATTATTAATATTTTAGTGAGAACATTGAGTTCGACTTTTGATAGTCGCGAATAATTGGTACCAAATCCAATGGTTTTAGACGCGAATTAACTTTCCATGTGACGCAGGGTTCGACTGAACGGGATAAACGAAACTGTACACGATTAAAAAATTGAGGTAACTGCGCTCTGCACATCCTGGGTAGAATTATCCCTCGCATAAACCAGAGGCTCGAGGATCAAGATGTAAAGAATCCGCCTACAAATGGGAACGGCCGAATTGAATAGATGATTACACATTGAATTCCCGTGAAAGAGTGAAACGGTCCTTGGTGCGTTGACGAGGTTGCCGTCCAATTAACCGGTATTCTTCCGGCGCCCCCCCCCCCCCCCCCCCCCCCCTCCTGCAACCCCCGAGGCCATGGAAAAGGTCTGAGAATAAAAGATGGGGTCGAAAAAAAGGGATGGCCGTCGGGCGTTCGGCCGTCGAGGAACTGTAGCGATTGTTCCGGAACGTTAATATTTCGATTCTCTTCTGCGAAAAACTGCCCCCGAAACCCCCGAAACTCGTAACTCAAAGTTTCGCCGCACGTCGAGGACGAAAGTCAATCGAGGACGTTCTGTTGTTTGACCGAGAAAATAGGGGCAGTTCGTTCCTCTCGCCGTTCTCCTACCGCGATCCATATAAATCCATAAACTCGGCGCTGCGGGGGTGGGGAAAATTGGGGCATATAAATATTGCCGAAGAGTCCCTTCCCGTATGGCGTAAGGATTCGGCTGCGACGAGGAGAAAGAGAGAGAGAGAGAGAGAGAGAGAGAGAGAGAGAGAGAGAGAGAGAGAGAGAGAGAGAGATAGAGAGACCCACCCGAGTCCCGTACGGGATGAACCCAAATCTAGGGGAAAATTTTATCGTATATTCAAGACGTGTCTGGACTCGGGATACCCGCACCCACCTCTCCTCGTCGGAGAGGAGGAGCTTAAGCGTCGGAGTTTCCCCGACAAAAAGTACCCGTTTTATTGCCGTTTTAAACGGTTTACAACCGAACCTCCAGGCCCAATTCCCTCGTTCCCTCGTTCTCTCCTCTTATTTTCCCGCTGGAGCGAGCAGAGGCTCGATCCGAAGATCGATCGATAGTCGATTACAATTACTACCGCGCATCCACACCGCGGGCACGAGAGAACAGGAAAGGCAACCGATTTTGTACGACAGCTTACCCGTCGGCGAATAAATATCCTCGATACTTTGCCAGCGGGTATTTATCATCAACCTCGACCTCTGTGCTGAAATTGCGGTGAAAATAACAATCAACAAAGTTTTTCCCCCTTGATTTACAGATAGGTGAATTTATTGTTTCACTCTTAATTTACTCTGTATTAGGTGAATAATACCAAAGCTGAAATAATGGAGATACACGATTACCATTTTACGTTAATGCACAAGTTGACCCTTAAATCAGGATATCGGTCGCTGGATGGCGCTGCATCCTCGAATTTTGTAAAATTGAATGCTAATTTCCCAGGTATCCGACGAAGTTGACATCATTGTCAAGCTATCCTTGCCATCATTCTTTATAGCGCAAGATTACGCAGATCGACTGGTAAGCCGTAGAAATAATTACACGATCGAAATAAAAATTCAAGTGTGTGAACGACGGCCATATTTATTTCGGTTCATCGTTTCAATCCGCCTGCCAGATAGTGACGATACATTCTTTGTTTTTGTGTAATAAGATTTAGAAAAATTTGCACCTGGACAAGCGTGTTTCGTTATTCAATTCACTTTGCGCTTTGGAATTAACGAGCAAACAAAGCGAGTTTTAGAATTTAGTGTTTGACTCGGACTGACCGCGATGGCCTGCGCACGTATAGTCACGCGAGACTACCAGTGTGATCATAAAAAATGTACATGAAAGCGAGAAAAAAGTAACATTAAAAAATATAAAACAACGTTAGAAACTGTACAACGTATACGTCACAGAGTGCAAAATAAAGCTTTGCCGAAAAAGGCACACTTACGTGTGTGTGTATATAGATTATACATGTATATATATGTATGTATGACCGAGTCGTTTACATCCTCTGGGATTGAAACAATTTTAGACCCGAACCCGAAAGTACCTACATACGTCAGACACCTTGTAGTAAAGTTTTAGAAAATTTTTCAGGTCAAATATACATATGTGTGCATCGTACAATATGCGGCAACTCGCCGATTCTTCGAAATTTCGCATTTCATAGGCACGCAGGTTGTACAGGCATAATACAATTTGGACTTATTGTGTACGCTTGTACCTGTAGCAAGCTCCGCGGGTTAAATTCTGCATTGAAGAGGTTAGAGGCAAAACTGTATAGCGCGGCACAAATGAGCGGGTTGAGCCAAAGTGCGGGAGTAGTGGGGGGGAAAGAGGGAGAGGGATGATGTATGAGGGAAGCGGAGTAGAGAGAAGGGGGGGGGGGGGGCACCAAACTCGGCGGGAAAATCTGTCAAATTAGCGCGCGTGTCAACGACAAACGGTACACGCTTTATCAATTAAACTTTGTGCCTAATCCGATGGCGATAGCAAAGCAGGTTTGTATTCGCCGTTTGCTGATCGTCCCCCGAGTGCGGGGACCACGGTTTATTTATCCATTTATTTGTTCTTTTATTCGTATTGCATTTCGTCGTTTGCGAGGAATTTAATGGGAATTGCGTATTCCGGGAGTTATCTGCGAAACTGGCCGCTCAACATCGGAAAACAGACGACCGGAACTTCACATTGCATCGTTACATATCGAAAATGTAGCCTCGGGTGCCTATCTGCTGGCGTTAAAGGGTTATATCCAGTCGGGATTTTTCAAAAATCCATTTTCTTTTATTTCATTTGTGCAATGTACGTATATTCAAGTATATACGCAGAAAATTTTACGTCGATCCGACAAATATTGTCGAAGTTACGCGCACATTTGCAAAGAAGATCCGGAGCGTAGAAAGTGCTTTTGAAATTCTGAACGCGTTTTTCTCAAAATTATGTTTTCAAAATCGGTGAGCAAGATTTCTCGGAAGCGGCTGAACCGATCAGTCTCAAATTTTTACACAAGCTTTGTGAATATATTTTTCAGTCCTTGATCCAAGGTTTTTTCTCGCCGATAAATGTTTTCCATTTTATAAACAAATTAAGGAAAAATTTGAGAAGGAAAGACGATTTTTTTTTTCATTAAGTAACCACCGTTTTGTTAAAAATTATTATTTTGCTTATTCCTTCGATTCAATACCTTGTATTAACTGAATATTTTTTTATTTTTTCATTTTGGATGATCCAGTCCAGAGATATCTCGTTTACTGCAAGACTCCTTTTTTTTGAGAGGTGCTCCCGAAGATCGGCTCTAGCAGCTATAAAATCCATTATTATTACAAATA
Source organism: Neodiprion pinetum (assembly GCF_021155775.2). NCBI lineage: Eukaryota > Metazoa > Arthropoda > Insecta > Hymenoptera > Diprionidae > Neodiprion > Neodiprion pinetum. The sequence goes on along the minus strand of NC_060236.1, from coordinate 30,912,905 downwards.
AAAAATGTCGGAATGAATTTCAATGTTACCCCAGCATCTATGTAAATTTTCATATCAATAAATTGAAATGTCTCTTCATGACAAATCCTTGCAAAATTGCTTTTTTCGGCCTCCTGACTGGGTATAAACCCTTAAGCGGCAAGTTTCAAACAAACCTCCCGACCTCCTGTTTCTAGTTTTTCTACTATCCGATTCACTTTCGCCGTTCTTGAATCCGTGCGCAAATCGTTTATAGACAAAACAAAAGATGACGGTATTTCACGGAGGTGCAAAGAAGGCGAGGAGAACGTATTCCAGCGAGCTTACTCCTCACGACCCTTAATCGACACGATGCAGAAGAAATTGGATCGAGTTAAGCGGAGGATCGCTGGAGAGGCGTTTCAACGTGATAAGAGAAACCGCGGCGAAGACGTTGACGCGAAAATCTACGAGTCAACTCCCACCGTCTTTTTCCATCATTTTTGTTTTTTTGCGACTCCCCCCTCTCTCTCTCGCTCTCTCTTCTCTTCTGTTTCCGTTTGCTCCCTTGGCACCTTTTTTCTTGACGTATACCGCGAATGACGGATGAGGCTGTTGGAATAAATTTTAAAAGGAGAGAAAACGCTCGACGCTCAACGCAACCGGACAGCATTTGTTTGATTAATTATCCGCACCATTCTCTACCCGATTCGAATCTGCGATAATATCGCCACGGTGCACCGTTCAACCACGGTTCGAAAATTTATCGCACAGACGCCGCGTGAACATGTGAAAATTTGAATAAACGAATACGGAAAATCTTTGTGCACCTACAGCACGATCGCTCAAGCGGCGAGGAGAAGGGCGTTAAGGTCAGAATATAATTCCGTAATTGACACGAAAAAATAGTTGAGTATGGAATGGCGGGTCCTTTTTAGCCCCGTAAATCCCTGTTTCAAAATGATGCAAGTCGGAGTTGAACCGTGCGCGGTAACCAAAGGTTCATTTCCGTTTCATACATATAATTATTCGACAACCGCGGGGCAAATTAATTACGCGTTAGAGGAACTTTGCAGGGTGCGTACATTAAATTATAAATTCGAGATGCACGTGCGGGCAGTAAGTTAATTTTTCACGTGAAAGGGGCGAGAGGCGAAACCGGCTCGCCGCCGCTAAAAGTTGCGGAAAAGTTTAACGCTGGCCTGCTCAGTTCGGCTCGGATATCTCGTGGGAGGAATTCGTTACTGCATAAATCGAGGGTCGAGAGGACCTGAAAGTTGGGAATATATTTTACAATTTTTTCATCTCCCACCACGTGACAAATTTTACCCCCGCCCTCTCGCTTCTTTGCAAAATTTTTATCTTGTTTCTATTTTATTCTCCACGCCTCGAGTCGACCTTTCTTTGCCGTACTGTTTCACCTAACTCCTTAGTTATCCTGCACAGCTTCTATTGTTCGTCCTTACGGCCATGATACACAATGCCGCTGATTGTTTGTTTACCCGAAAACAAACCCCCGAAGCCACGAGGTAAAGGCTCGCTCAAGACTTCGAACACGAGATCTAACCCACCAGCCGAAATTCACCTCTCATCCGCGGATTTCAATAACCGGCCGGATAATCTTCACCGATTAATCTCCGCTTTCCTTTGCATAAGAAATTTTCTCATGGGTATTCTCTGCAGCTCTTTAATAACCATAATTATACCTCGGATACTCCAACTTGCTGCTGAAACTTACCTGATCCTTGGATGATGCTCGTAATACTCTTGAGCAACTTCTCAATCCGCAACCATCAAGAACTAGGTTAGTTATCGACTGATCCGGAAGGTGGCAGTTGTTAATTCTTGGGACTGTATGAAGGACCGAAATTTTCCGAAATGAAAGCGAAATCTGACGAAACAGAAACAAGCAGCTTTTACCGACAGGAAATCGTGAGACTTACCAGACTGAATGATCGACTGCGCGTGCGCAAAATAATCGAACTCTACTAGTCGGTGAGATCGTACAGCGGCAATATTTTCGTCTGTAAAGCAGGTCAGCCAACTTACCCAAAACGAGACATAAGTGTCAAACTTTTCAGCTTGGAATGGCGATTTGAAATTACGTCGTCACGATGAGTCCTACAACAGTCAACAGTCGTCAGTCGGTTGACAGAAAAAAGTTTGCCGAGCCTTCCCGAACCGCAAAATCGCCTATTCGAGATCTGTTTAGGCTAAAAAAGTTCACGTCACTTACATAACCTCCGCAGGGCTCCGAGTTTGACAGTTGAAGCTCGAGGTTGGTTAGCCTGCACGAAAATCCGACTAATTGCTAAAAGCTCGCGCATGCGCAGTCGGCTGTTAAATCTGCAAAGTTTCACCGTTTCCTCGTGGTATAAACAGGGTCTGAGTATGTGAAAAATTTGTTAATGTTTCGACGCTTCGGAGTTTCGACCATTTAGACTGCTAAAATCCTACGCTTCGGTCAGGAATTGGGGTTTGGGATTGAAGTGGACGCGTTACGGCGTGGCAAAGTGAAACAATTTCGCGTGTAATATCCAGCCCGATCCCCAGATCTGGCAGGTTGTAATTGTGGCTTTGGGTCAGGAAGGCAGTTGGACACAGTGATGTACATACTGATTGTGTAGCATAAGCTGTCGGAGGGTCTAGAAACCGGCTTGTTACGGAGCCTATCGATTAAGGCGATTAGGGTGTCGCGTGGCCGGAAAATTTCTAATCGGTCTTCTCGGTGACACCCGACAGCCCCTCAACTCGGCTCTGTCTTCCGCATCCCGAGGCTCTCGGCTCCCCTTCCGCATTACTGTCGGCCGGTTTTATTCACGCTTCAGTTCACGTCGGGTCAACGTTATCTGTACCCGCCAGCATCACACCGCGGGGAGCAGCTCGAGTGTCGTTTCGTAATGCTTTTTCCAACGGGTTTTCGGGGACGAGACGTCACTTTCGATCTTCTTCCACGTCTTTACACCCCGCGTAGAAAGCTTCGAGGATGCGGAGGGATCTCCTCTCCGTATTTCCACCTGTGCGCATCGCTATGAATACCCGATTGAAAGCTGCATCTATAATCGCGTGTCTGGAAAGCAGCGTCGTCGGTAACAAATGGATGATACATCGTCGCGCAGACAAAGACGATGCTTATAAGCGTATCGAGTCTATATTTATTTATGCATTCATTTCACATCGACGGGACACGCCCAATTAAACAATATATAATATAAACTAAAGTAGCCAAGGCGTTCAGTTGCCATTAATAGTATTACAATGATGGGCATAATGCTTTAAATTCTACACTCGGCTTGGCAAAGCCTCACCGACGTTTAGATTTTGTCCTGATGTGGTAAAGATTTGAATTATATACATCAAGCTATTCAGTGTGTTTGTTACAAGCATTCCGTTAGGCATCTATTAGGAATATGAAAGTTGAATGTTGATAACAGTTCTCTGTATTCAATAAGTTTAATCCGCTATTGTATTTGTCATTACAGAAACAATGACATCGAAAATTAAAATTTAAAAAGATAAGATTTTTGTTTTTACTCTAATGCAAAAACTTTCTGTGTCGTGGCAATCGGACACTTTACTATTACTTATTGTTAGACAGTACTTTTCAACCTCGTTAAAAAATTCTTTCAACGATTGGAATCGCGTGCTTTTATTCAAAGCATTTACCAACACAGCGGTATTTTATCCCTCTACTAAATTGAAAAACCGCACGTGTAACAGATACCATTTCGCATCCGAGCTCGAGGCTTGTTTTTTCGGTGAGAAGGGAAAGAATGAAACACGACGGATGAATTGGAAAGGGGCGGTAACGTAATTAAGCGAAGTTAGCCAACTTGATCAAGTGCCCAAGTTTTTTTCTCCTCCCAGTGTCTCCTCGTTCTGTCAGATCTTGATTCCCTCGTTGATCATTTTCCCGCGGGATAAATTTTATTGTCAACCATCTTTGTTTCTCTCCACTCTCAACCAATTTCTCCCGCGTCCAATTGAAATAACGCGATAAAGATCTTCTTGACTCGAAAAAATTCGTGACGTTTACGTAATCTCTACGAGCCGAGTTTGACAGGTAAATCTTAAGGTGGCCAACCTGTACGAACACAAGCTCGCGCATGCGCAGTTGCAGGCTCGATCTACCGTCGCGAGTTTCGCCGTTTCCTGCCGGTTCTCACCTCGAGAATCGTTCAATTTCTACCCTCGACTACCGTGCGAGACTCAAGTAAATGTATCGTAAGCGGAATAGACCGTCTTGAGCCGGTGAATTTTTCAACGACACGCGCAAGACTGCAAAGGCTCGTTCGTGGGTAATCGTAATTGTCCCTGAAGGAAATAACCTCGATTTAGTAATATTCAGTGTGTGGGGGAGGGGGGGGGGGGGGGTAAATTTCGTCGGCACTTTTTTAAATATTCATCGACGCAGATGTACATTCTTACCTCGAGGCGCTTACCGTCTCCTCTGCCATCAACTATCATTTTCTCAATCTCTGTCATGCATTTTTCTTCCCCTCGTCATACTTTTTTCTTATCATCCTACAATATTTTCAAAACTTATCTTCGTTACGTTAGTTCAAATTTTGATTTCAAGTTCTCTCGTTGTTTCGTCTCGTTACACCGTACATTTTTCGTCCCATTGTACGTATTTGAAACTTTCCGTACCGCCCGAGGGGACTCGTCCTCTCAGGGTGAATGAACGCTCTATTATATTATACCCCATCAAGATAAACCCAACTTTCATGATCACGGCTGCTTCCGGCATGAATCTCTGCATGCCATAATTGCCTGCATACCTAAATACATCGCCCCGCACTGACAAAGGACGGATTGATCATTACTGTAATATGCACGCGGCGGGATTCAACCCCGTTGCAGTTATACCGCAGGATCGATTTTCCTCCTGCAGACTTATAATGCTGTACTTATAAGAGTCGCTTGCTCGCGCCAGCGATAGCTAGGCACGTTCAGTTTACACTGCTGCATGGTGCAGACTTATCGCCCGCGTTCATGGTAAATTTTCGGACAAGTATAAACGCTGCGGAAATTCACGTGTGCGGATATAAAAAATTTCCAACTCGTACATCGATTGATAAGACGTAAATCACGCCGCGTGTTCGTTAAAAAAAGGAGCATCGAGAGAATTCTCATCTCACAAGACTCGGAGTTACTACGTAACTGCAGATGTTCGCCATATTGTGCCAACTGACCGAAACGCCGAAGGTTCCTCGTTATTGGCGTTGATGGGTATTACCGGATTAGCAGATTACGAGATCCGTAACTCTCGAAGCGAGTTGAGAAAGAGTGAGAGAGACGTATAGCCGGGGCCAATAATCCTGGGAAAACTTTGGCTTACCAGATCCATATAATATAATTACACCCGCTGCAGGGTTCGCGGCAGCGTAAAATGGCGTAGAAAAATCCAGTCAAGTATATTTCTCCTCTTGCTTCCCGGACACGAACGGATAGATATATATTTAATTATATCCTCCATGGCTAAGGTAGGTATACGAGGTATGGTACAGAGAAACCCTTGCGAAGTCTGTACTCCCCCCCTCAACCCATCGGAAAATGGAAAAGCGGTGGAAATAGAGCGAAAAACAAAGCATAACTTCATCGCGATCCGAGGACACACACACGTGTGGAATATCGCTGGGTTTGCAGTATCGTAGGGAAGTGATCGAATCGGATAGAATGAAAATAGGGCCGCTGGGGGCTCCTTGCGGTTTAAAGAGAATCGGAGAATACGAGAAAATTATTAAATGCTCCGGCGGTTTTCGTTACGCTTACAACGACCGCCTTGACGCATCTGCTGTCTTTTCGCCCGGAAAATATAGAAAAGGTTCGTGAAATCGACTTTCCGATTGCGGAAATGGGCCAGACGTAGAAATTCAATGGGACATATGTGCTCGTTACAGAATACTTCAGATTGGGGCAATATTGTTTTCTCTGTTTCGTTGGAAGAAGGTCCTAACGTTATCTATCGTCAATGTAAGAATACTAACTAACAAAGTATAGAGTTTTTATCTCAAGTCCAGGAGGTGTCTCATACCCTGTGAATAGTTCCTTTTAAATTAAGTGTGAAAATGTTTAATCACTGCTCAGTTTCTTTACGGAATTTTACAAAAATCGTCGTGCTGTAACATATTTCTTATCGCGTAGACCTTGAAAGATCGGCATCGTGTCGCCGTTTTGGCCAACAGACGCAAAAAGTTCAAATTTAGATAACGTCTAGTTTCCGGTTGCTTCCAAGTAAAAAGGAAGCTAGCGGCGTTTTTTTAACACAACTCCACCGTCCACGCGATTGTATTTACTTAAGACCGTATGTTACGATTATTTTGCAAAATTCTACCGTGAAAATAACAAAAAGAAATATCAACTCAATTTAAAACAGTCCGCCTTCTTTCAAGAGGTTTACTTCGCCTCGGCTTGAAGGACGAATCACCTGAACGAAATTGAATTCTCATGAGAATTAATTTATTGTTAGAGCTTTAAAGCTTCGGGAGACGATACTGCGCTGCTCATCATTATTATTATTATTATTATTATTATTATTATTATTATGCTTTATTTCAATTTCTGCGAAGAGAATATTCGCTGTGATTGATTGCGACAGTTTTAGACGAGACTGTAGATAGGCTTGAAGGGTAACTGCAGGAAACGCGAGACAAACACAGTTGTGGAATTCCATTCAACTAATGGAAACTCTCTCAAGCGTATAATTTTCCGGACATCTGCAATATGCCATTCGGACGAGTTAAGTTTGTTTCTTCAAATCGATCAGTCTAACCATTTCTCCAAGTTTTCAGCAGTTGGTATTTAAAATAAATAATCGTTTCACCTGGTTGTAATCGAGAAAAAAAAAAAAAAAATGGACGATGCGAAATTTTTCGTCAAATATTGCCAGAGAAATTCGAGGCAAGAAAATGAGGGGAAGCGGCTTGAAGCTGACGCCATTTTGTGTCCTGTTTCAGGACCGAACATTAAGACGGCTGTGGCGATTTTGAACTGCCTTCTGGCGCGGCAGCTGTGCTTCGAGGATCCATCCTGCAGCGCCATTTTGGAAATCATACCGAGGGTCTGCGGTCCGGAATTGGGTGAGTATAATAGACGGCTAGACGATATAACCTCTTTAATAAACCTCACCACCCGCGATGCAGGATCCGGTAGGAGCGATATTTTTTTTTTTTTTTTTCTTCCCATCACAGACGCAGCATCCTCGCAAAATTAAGATTGTTTTAACGCCTCGTTGTGATCGGTGAATGGATTTCTTCGATAAAAAATTCATTTTCCAAGCTCGGTCATTTCGTAAGTTTCATCAACGGTAATGATCACTGTTCGTGAAATGATGTATCGAGCGATTCTTTAGAGTTTATCTCACGTCGCTGTGTGTCTCGTTCTTTCTACTGAAAAATCTCAAGCACCGACACTTGACAACAAACGAATGATTCCGAGTGATTCAATGTCACAAGAAAAATTACGCGGACGTTTTTGTATCACTTTTCTCCTCACCAGGCACGGCACGAATTTTTATCCGCACTGCAGGTCGGATTTTGATCGCACTGCTCTTCGTTGTTTTTTTTTTTTTTTTTTTTTTTGTTTTTGTGTTTTTTCTTGTCTTTTTTTCTTGGCAACTTGGCCCTAATTACAGCGGCATGAGACTGAAACGCGCCTGCAATAATACCGAGAAAAATGTCAAGTTTTTTTTTTTTTTACTATACATACAGTCCTCGTAACTATTTTCATTTCCTACGATAGGCAGAAAAAATTTACGAGGCATTCCACCCGAAAACCACCCACGTCTGACCTTCGCCATATTCGATTTTATTTATTTTCAAGTATAGTATCGATCGTAGCTATTAATTGGGCAAGCCGATCGAGACAAAAAAAAGAAAAATACACGACTTTGATCAAAAATATTTCACTCAATTCTGTGGTAAATATTTGCGATTGGTACCTAAATGGCACAGAGACTGGACAGTAAACAGAAGACATCGGGTCTGAACAAGTTGGCCATTTCTGGTGTACAGTGTGCAAGAACTCATATTTCACTGAGTTGAAATATTTTTTGGAAAACTCTGTGAAAGAAAATTTATTATTTTTTTTTTTTTGCACACTCCACACACACTTTAAACTTACAAAAGTCACCGATGGCGAGGGTCATACGTAGGTCGGTTTTGTGTAGAATAGCTGTAACCATAAAATCAAGCACGTGTTACCATTATTTTCAACGACCACTCGTAGTATATTTTTTTTTTTGTAACTATCAGTGTCATTCGATGTCGGTGCAGCAATGATATAATATATTGCTCAACAGTGGTTTTCATGTCCCGGATATTAAAGTGGCTGTGATTATTTATTTCATCGAGACGATTTCATACGTGACTGAAAAAAGCAATATTTAAACGAACGATTCGTTTTTTTTTTCTTTCTTTTCAAGTTTGAAGTTTACGTAAAAAAAAAAAAAAAAAAAAAAAGAACGCCACGTAGCCCAAAAATTATTTTCTCCGTTACCCCGCGATTCATTCGGCGAATATCCGTGTTTGAGAACGTAGAAATTACGAGTCAAATCGTGATTATGTCATAAAACATCCCCCCCCACCCTCCGCGCCGCAACCTTCCTTGAAACACTGCAATAACGTAAAGACCAGAGCCAATCTAATATTATAAAATCGTTTGTTCTTTTGTCGAGCTTTTTTGTAACTACCCAATTCGTAACAAGGTCTTGTTCGAATTTTTTGGCGGGGGGGGGGGGGGGGGGGGGGGAGGATTCTCGTGTCACTGAATTCTTGCAGTTCGCGAAACCTTCCCCCCCGCCCTTCGCCCCTTACCCATTAGGGCCAAATACCAATCGATAAACAATAACGTACCACTTGTATCTTTCCACCGCTGCAATTGGCTTGCCCGGAATCCAATCCAATTTGCTCTCGAGCGTATAGAAGCAGCCGGGCGTACGCCCGTCCCTTCGCTTTTTATCTCTCCTCTCTTCGCTCTTCCGTTTCATCTATCTCCCGATCAAGTGACTGTGTGTGTGTGTGTGTGTGTGTGTGTGCAGGACGCTCGCCGCAATTTCGATAACCGATCATTTACTCTATAAAATCGTAATAAAAATTCGAATTCGTGAATGTGACATGTAATACGGGCAGACGGGGAAAATAACGAAATATCGGAGATACCTGCAGGTTTTTACTGCGGATGCGAATTACGTGAACTGGAAAAAGAAATTGACTTTTTACGAGTAAACTTTGTTTACTTGATTCTTTTACGCTTGTTTCCTAATTCAATAATTTGTTCGATTTCAATGAGACCTGTTGGAATTTAATAAATTTATTCAGATCGATGCAACGGTGTTGTTTGATTCAATTCTTCTTCTTTCAACAACAAGTTGATATATTTGCAAGTCAGTATTGAAATAATCGAAGCATTCTGAATCACCAAAATTTTTCATTATTTTCAATAAAAGTACTTTAATTTTTGTGAACTTTACTTGAATCGAGTAATTATTTTGGGGACTAAACGTCTCGGATTATTTGTATACTACTTGGCCAATATTTACTTGTTAGAACAGAAGAATAGAATCGAGTAACCATTGCATTGATCTGAGTTGATTTAGTAGATTCTGTTACGTTTCATTTGAACCAAACAAATCATCAATCAAATAGAATGTATCATGCACTTGTACAAAGGTTATTTTTTCAGTTTAGATTGCGGATTCAATATCATACGCCATTGATCGATTATCTACGAGATAATTTGACATTGAAAATACGTTAAATTTGTATATAATTCGTACTAGCTGGTAGAAAACCAATAAATATAATTGTAAACAAGAATTCAGGTATAGAAATTTTTCATTTTGAATCTATGTCAAATGGTTGGGAATTTGGTAGATTTGTTTGATTTCAATTTATGAATCCGTGTTTTGTTGAAGGGGAAACTAGTGTTCAAAAATTCAATGAAAACAATTTTTGTTAAATCAGATTCAATGTTAGTGCAATCTTGAAAACTTGAATATTTATAGATACCAACATCATGAAAAGAGGTCTTTAGCAGGATTGTAGATAATAGTCTTTTCAACAAAATGAGACTATAAAAGATTTGAAATTAAGAATTGATAGACTTTTTTCTTTACTACTTTGTTTTACTTTACTGAAATAAGCGAGAAGTAATGATTCTTGACTCACCAACCTCGTACGTTACTTTCTTTCTTCGGTGAAAAATACGTTTCTTAAAGCCAACTTTTCGCTGCACGGTAACTTAATTGTAAGTACCTATAAATTATTGCGTTGAATCCCACGGCGATGTTTTCAGATCTTATACGTCGTACATTATATTTAAAAAAAAAATCTCGTCAAGCATTAAAATTCCTCTTTCGAATAACTTCGAAGGTTCTTTTTTCATCCAACAAACAAAATATGAAATTGAAATAAATTATAAAATCAATATCCAAGAACTCAGTGAATACAATCAATCGTAAACAGACAGAAAAATTATCGTATCGTAAAATTTTACAGACACGTGTGGAAGAAATTTCACGTCAGTCGAGAAAATTTTGAAATTTCACCAACTTGTTCGTGTCTCCGAAAAACTACTTGTTCGGAAATCTATCGGGATGAAGGGGGAAAAAAAAAGTAACCAAGTAAAAATTTTTTTTTTTTTTTTTCATCTATCCCCGCGTCTTATTTAGATGAGAAAACGGTAAGTCGATTTAGACGCTTCTTGGAATTTTTTCACGGAGCCGAGATTTCGAGAGGTAGACCAGCTGGCTGTAATATAACCCAGCATATACGCGATGTCAGGCAAGATTTAACAGATTCACCAGGGTGCAGATGGAGGGGGGAGGGGGGGGGGGGAATAGGACGCAATAACGATTTTTTCTGCCTCTAACTCTGATGTACAGTTTTCTCGAAAATTGGCGCGCGAAGCACACAGCAGGGATTGAGAGAGAAAAAGCGAGGGATAGGTAGGGAAATGATAAAAAAAAAAAACGAATGAAACAATTAAGCATGACACGAGAAATTTAAGAAAAATAGCATAAGGTCAGAGCAGAGTTGGAAGCAATAAAGGATTAAAATGTGAAAATCGAATTACACCGTTGAAAATCAAATCTCGCGGTCGTCGCATCGCCCTTAATTTGACACTGGGGATGATCCCTTTTCAATTTCTACCGTACTTTTTCCCTTTTACTTTTTCTTTTTTTATTCTTTCTTGCTTTTTGAACGCGCTGGGCAAGATTTATCGCGAAAGTTTGAACGCAATGCGCGGCGAAGAAGGACGGAGTAAAGAGGGGGTGAAAATTTAACGAGAAGAAAGTCAAGGGACTTTATACTACGTACGTATATAGTTGCGTATATGCAAAACGAGTGATTACGAATTCGGCGTTTGGGATGCTAATCAAGTATGACCAGATGTTGTTACCCGCTTTGGCATTATACATACCGCCAACTTCCCAACCCCCGAAAATCCCTCTCCCGGAAGACACCCAGCAGCCGACCTTCGGACTGAAAAAAGTCCGGAAATCCTTTATGCATGAACCTGCGTGATATATATTTTATAACAATATGTGTACGTATCTATGTGCGTGAATTATCCTTGTACGAGTTTCAGAGGCCGGTGTTTAAAACAAATTTTTCATACCCGCCGGGCTCAGCTATTCAAATATATATCTGAATTCAATGAATCCGTCTTTTTTTTTTTTGCCTCTTCTTATTATTGTATCTTCGTTAAAAAAATCGCCGCAGGCAAATCTCTATCTCGCCATTTTGAATATATACGTATAATGTACATTTGAACGTCACATTTTTATTGCAGCTTGGGTTGAAAAGTTTTCCGTCAACATTATGTAACACATCTTTTTATCACAGCTTTGCGGTACATCTTACGTCAAGATAAAAACCATAGGAATGAGAATTGCGAATTGATGAATTAATTTCCCGGGAACAAGATTGTCCGGATTATCCAGGTTCGTGATTTTATACAAACGAGCTTTGTGTACTGTAATGTTCGTTAATACTTCGGGATTTCGGCTAACTTGTTTTCGGTCCGAAGCAAAATGCGAACTCGATTCTATGCGAATTACGTGACGATTACTGGCGATGCAACCGACGTGAAAGATTGGTAAGTCATTGTCACATAATTCGTATAGAAACGAACTTGCATTTTCTTTCGGACTGAAAACAAGTTAGCCGAAAGCCCGAGGCATTAATGAACATTACTGTAGACGATTTCTCCGTGGAATTTTTCATACGCGAAGCGCAAATGTTTAGCGCGAATAAACATGAAACTCGACATATGCATACATCACTGACATACATATATATACTCGTATATCATATATATATATATATATATATATATATATGATTGTAAGCTAAAAAGAAGGTCGATTGAAATCTGTGTGTTACATGGAATTTTTACTTGCCAAACGTGCGGAATGAGAATTATAAAAGAAAAAAAAAAAAAAAAAATCACCGAAAATATGCGAGCAGTCGGGTAACTTGACGGCGCAATTAGAATGAATAAAGTATGAAATCAATGTTGAAATGAGTGAAAAAAAAATTTGTATAACGGAAAAAAGTGAAAGATAAAAATAATAATGCTGGACGTTGAAAGGGGTTGAAATTTCAGCCACAATTAAAATGTTGCGGCCGGCTGTTTTTCCGAGTGAGCGTGAAAAATACCAAAAAGAAAAATTAAAGAGGGAACAGAAAGAGCCAAAAATAGTGTAATACATCGGCTGGGCAACAGTTCGAAAATACGGGTTAAGAGAAAATTGTATTTTTTTTTCAATTGCCTGTTCAACTAAGCAATGCGAATTACGCCTTATCTACGTATGCACAAAACGTTCGAAAAGTAGAAAACAAAAGCACAAACAGCTGTCGAATGATCCAGTCGGAGGAGGGAAACAATTGATCCATTAATCTCTCACGGCGAGTGATTCATTTTTTGTCGAAAAAAAAAAAAATTAAAACAGCAAAAAGGAAATAATGAAATTAAAAAGAAACATGCAGGTTTTAACATTTTACCGAAGCGTAATGAAGAGTTTGTTGGCCAAAAGTCGATACGTTTTATTAATTTAATTATACGAGATGGTGGTAAATTATAGAATGATTCTCAGACTGTTATGTTCGTAAGATACTAAATTAAAAAAAAAAAAAAAAAATACATACACAGATAATATTGGAATTATAAACGAAAATTTAGATATTGATACTTCACTTCAAATCGTTTCGAAATGATTAAGAATCCAGTAGACTCGTTAGATTTCACTCTGCGATGGCTTATTTTGTTCAGAAGATGATCTTCTGCGAGCTTATTGAAATACTAGAGCAGCTTATCATGTTCACTACTAGTTTGAGGAAAAAAGTGAATCTATTTCAGTGATTTTGTAGAAAATCGTCTTCTTACTGAAATGACCCACCGCAGAATGAAATCGAACGAATCTACGAAATTTTAAACAATCATGAAGCTACACTGACAAAAATTTCATTTGTTACAGTAATTAGAAAAATTCAGTGAAACAGGTATCGTTGAAAAAAACTGTTCGAATATTGTTGGAATTACGAAAAACGAGGTAGGCGTAACCATTTTGCACTATCGTCGATCCTTTTTTGATAATTGCAACGAAAAATCAGTTTCTTCGGTTTACTCAACTTTTTTAGTTAAACAAGGCTTTAACATCGATTTATTGTTGCACAAGCATTAAATTTTCGCAACAATTGCAAGAAAATATAGTAACAGTGATCGTAATGAGGAAGAATAGTAACGGATACTAGACTTTCCAGTAACAGCTTGAAAACTAATTTTCATTTTCCTACCTGGAACTATATTTTTCGATTGTGGTGAAAAATGAAAATAGTTAAGGACCGAGCGGTAACCGGAACTAAGAATTTCTCTCAGTGTATGGCCGACCAATCTTCTCAAGTGAAAAATTGCAATGACTTGGTCAGAATTGTGAATTATACGAGGAATTTGAAGGCCTATTCTGTCTGTTCCAGTTGCCTGTTCGACGGTGACTGTCCCGAAGTGTCAAGCGGCTTTGGTGACTCTGCAAGCCTTTCCATTCTTCAAACCGACATGCCTGTGTCGAGAGCCGCACGTCGATCCGGAATGCAACAGCTTTAGGGACTTCCTGTTCGATCATCCGTGCGTTTACGTTCTTAAAAAAGGTGGGGATTGAATCGAACGACTCACAGCCTCGAAAAAGTTTCACCTCGGAAAACGTTACCCTCGTAACTACCGAACGAGGGTAGCCGGTGGTTTTTTAATTTCAAAGATTTCGGGCTCGCCTAAATCCCTTGCCTCGTCCTTGCTCGCAGTGATTCTCTTATCCTCGAGAACGATCTCGCGTACCCACATTTCACCTCCCGAATGTTATGTGCAAGTATCGGCTCTCGTTAAACCGCTCCATTCGTTTTCAATAGAAAAAAGCGCACCAAAGGGAGAAAGAGAAAGCACAAAGGGCGAATGAAATCGGGCTCAACTCTCATCCCCCGGTGTTTTGTATCTCTACACTCTTTTCACCAGAACTGAGCTGGCAGCCGTCGGCTCGTTGTTTCGTTAATTCTCTTATTTTTGCCCACATATCGCGTCCCTCACGATTTCCTAAAATTGTTACCAGCGGCGCGATGAACCGATAGCTCTGTAATCATTTATCCTCGATCATAGAAGGTGGGAGCATTATTTTATCTATTTTCTTCAACCCCCTCGAAATGATTAATCTCCTTAGAAACCTTGAGCAAAACTATCACCTACGGAGATTGTCAAGCGTAGCTACAACTCAACTTTACGACGGCCTCTTATTGCAGCTCAAACAATAGCAAATACAATTGTTTTCCTTCTTCCTTTCCTTTTATTTTTATTTTTTCTTCTTCAAGGTACACATACAGCCAGCTGTCGTAAAACGCGAGCGCGAGTCAACGAAATATTTTTCCGGCAAACTGTAGGTAAAGCAATTGTACGAAGATACCTGGAGCACTATGTCATGTAGGTTATGCCCATATTCGCTCTTTGTTAGTTGTACAAATGTATATATACATGTATTCTCGAACTGTTTTAGATTAGGACGATATGTTTTTACAGCTGAAAGCAGATACCAAAATCCTTACGAAGTACATATCAGACTTTTAGCTCAAAAGAGTCACATGTGATTTCAGGCACCTCTTACAAGGAAGCTATCCCAGTTCGATCTTTCCGATTTGATTTCTTTTGTAATACGTTACAGTAGACTAAAAACTAAGCCACACGTATTTTCTTTTTCTTTTTTTTATCTGCCATTAAACAATTTAAGCGGATGAAACCACTCTGCAAAGTAAGACGCAGCCTTACGCCAGTAAGATGTAGCCATTTTTTCTATTGAGAAAATAACATTTTTCATTTCTCGTTATGATAAAACTCTTCGAGTTGGATTGGTTAAAAAATATTATATTCTTGTGGGTGAAACTGCTAAATCGCCCCTTGACATGCCTTACTTTGGAGGGTGGTTTCGGCCCCGTAAAGTGTTTAACGACAGATAAAAACAAAAAATGCGTGTCGCTCTTAGTTTTTAATTTATTACTACATATTACAAAAGAAATCAAATCGTAGACATCGACCTGGGACAACTTCCTTGTTAGACTTGAGCTAAAAAAACTTTAGTACATCATGCTTCGGGAGAAGTTTTTTTTTGCGGTAATAACTGACGTTTGAGCCTTGTTCAAGCTAAGATAAAAAAAAAAAAACGTTCCCCTAATTTGAAACTATCCAATATACTCTCGGCTCGGCTGAAGAAAGAGGGCGACTCCTGAGGCCAGTTTTAAATTTGATAAAGGATCGAGGATCACCCGATCGATGCACCGTCGCGTGTTATTGGCCCGCGCGAACAGTTGGGGATAGTGAGAAGGAAAGAAAGAGAGAAGCCGTCTCCTCGTACCGGAATCGAATAGAAAACGAAAGAAGCGCGACGCGATAGGCTTTCAATCGTACAGCCACGTTGCTATCGTTCCTTTTCCTCCGCTGCTGGCAGAGCTCTATCGACTCCGAGTGCTTTTGAACGTTCCAACGATTCCCAATTGCGGATAATTCCTGATGCACTTTTTCCACTTCCATTTCCACCCGACCGACTCGCGGTTCCCAAGGGAACAAAGGATCGTCGTACGAGGCTCACCGACCGCAACATCATCCTTGCACATAACAGTTCTCACACATTTTAGCTTCGGGCTGTCCCGGAAAAAACCGGAGAGTAAGAACCAAGCTGAAGTTATCGTACTTGAGTTCGCGATTCTTGTTGCAGATCCGCTTCCGGTGGAGCCACTTCCGACATGCAACCACGCGTTGAGCGTCTGTCAGCGAGGCAAGACCTGCGTCAAGCTCTTCGACGACTTCAAGACGAACTGCAAAGCCAGGGACGGTAAATGCAGAATGGAAAGTAGGTGAGTGGGGTTGCAGCATACGTTCCTGTTTCCTTTGCGTAATGCAGTTTTTCTCACGGAAAACACCGAGCTTTCCTTTCTTTTGTCGACGAAACATCCGGCGGTGATTCTTGGAATTGTTCTTCCTGTTCTTTCTTCTTCTTCTTCTTATTCGTTTTCTTCTCTCGCCTCTGCCGACTGCACCAACGAAACTGAGCCGGGACCAACTCTGGATTAACTTTATAAACCGTTTAAAAAGTGGTCTTTAAAATTAACCGATGTGGTCTCTCCGGGACGGATTAACTTCACCGTTTTTCTACTACGACACGGTGCTCGGAATTCGACAGCCGTTGATGGCTGATTAGTGGAATCTATAGGAAGACCTTGCTTTCATACGATGATCAATCGTAACGTGGTAGTTAGATAGACGGCACGAAGTGGGTAAGTAATTTCAAAAACTACCCTTCGCCGCACGAATGGTGGTTGAGACAGGCAGTATCCTCGAGTCGCAGCAAGTAGGCAATATCAAAGTTGAAGATACAAATGTGTATACATGTATACATATACGTATATAATACCCGAAGAGTGGCGATTCAATCAAAGTTGGTTGTGTATTTCGGCGGTGCTCGTTCTTCGGCGAAATTAAATGCTATCATACCCCGCCCACCATGTTGTGTAGATGTGTGTCTGGTTGAAGGGGCTGGTTCTTGGCACTTCTGCAGCGAAATACACTCTCTACCTCCCTACCTTCCACCAACCAACCAACCCGCCTCTGCAGCAGCTGTCTCTGTGTTGTATACATGTATACATTGGTATAATGGCAACAGATACAGCTGCACGTTTCCTTAATTAAATGGGAACGCTCTCTCGACGACTTCGATTCCCTGGTGATCGTTCTGATCAATTCACGGAAACAGGGGATAGAAATTAAAGAGTTCCTAACCGAGGGTCTCCGAGTCAGAAGTCATCTAGGGACGTTCTGATCGGGGTCCTGAACTTTCCGTCATTTTTAGACTGAAATCAGCTTCCTCGATCACAGCTCGAAGGAACCTTTTTCCCGTCCTCGGAAGAGTGCCTTAGAGCTGAAGGAGAAGGGACGCGTTGATAGGTCCTTCCGACTGTATACGGTAGCACATCAAAGTCCCCAGTCTCATGAAATTTTATATGTATTTATAAACCAGTCAATGTTAATTTGTTGACGAGGATTTGCAGGCGCCAGTTCTTATTACACTTCGCCCATATCGTCCATCCGCGGATCCATTTCCACTCGACATTGTCACCCACGATACGTGTCATCGGAATAGGATGAAGGATCATAATCCGCACGACACGTTCATTGTCCGTCCTATTCCGGTGACACAATCACTTTCCATCTGGTAATGGAGGTCCCAGAAAAAGCGTCAGCATATTTCTAACTTGTAAGGCAGGCACATCTGTTTTCCAGCTGAAGGACGCGGAGAAACGGCGTTCGGTCTTCCCGCTTGGTATTGAACTTAGCGGTACATATCAACGCGTGTAATCGGGTGATAAATGATCACGGTCTGATGCTGAGTTTTATCGACAAATCATGGAGCAGTGACGGAGTGGGTGGTTGGATTTTAGATCCCGTCGAAGTCTCTCTTCTGCATCCATCCCTCGCCTTCAGGCCATGGTTCTTGATGTGAATCTAGGAAAAACGTACGCGCACACACGTTACTCTGCAGCAACTCTTGGTATACTTTATTCACGCGTCGCACGGAATGTCAATTGGTGCTCGTTCGCCCCTTTTCTCGAGGAACGGGGCGCGTATGGAGTATAACGTAAAATTTAGTCAAGAGAGGAAAAGGCGAGCTTTCCACGTCGCGAGGCTACTACGTGCCTTGTTGGAAATTACTTTGATCCACCGTGAGGGCTTACGCCTTTGTCTTCACAGCACTATCGCTTGTCTCGCTCTCACTCTCCCGAACCCCGCACGCTGCATCCGGAGGCAAACAGTTCCCTCCATTTCACGCTTCACACCGTTATACCAATTCACTCAAGCCATTTCCTAGGATCATCCATTAGCGGATCACCGAGATTACAACCACCTTCTAATCTCTATATCCTGTCCAAATTCAACTCAAATACCTCATTCATTAGTTGCTGCACCTTCAACTCCAGTGCAGTACATGGTCACTGCTTTACATCCTCGCAGGATGAGCCGGCGTCAAATCAAGTCCGAAAAACTTTCAGGATCTGTTTTACCAAGGAAGTCTAACGAGCTTCTCGACTTACTAATACGTGTTGAAGGATTTTCTTGCAGTGTATTGTTATCAACTCCACAGTCAAATGAAATGTGATACGCACAATATTTGAATGATATATGCCATTCTTATCATAGAATGTGCCAGTCCTGTCTTAGATATCAACTCAAGCTTCTCCAGCCCACAGAAACTCCTCGGAATTTCATCCAAGCATTCATATCAACTCATCAATGATGTTTGATTTGGTTAAAGCTCAGGACTCGCTTCATCATTCACGGATCAAAAAATCACTTTACAATCTTGTATATAGCCGAGTCAATCGTGATTGTTTAGGATGAAAAATCGAGCTTTCGGACGTTGCCACTTTTCCATCCAAAAGTATGCACTTAACGTCTTCTGAGACCGGTAAGCGTGTCTGTTATCCAATTATATTTACCTTCCAGTTGGACGACCGGCTGTCCGTGATAGTTTAGCAAGCGTGCAGCAAGCACGGCCGGTTGATATTCCGCGCGAACGGATGAGCTCGTAGCTCGGAGCATGTCGTAATGATCAAGAGTTGGCTGCGCGTGAGATTCGACTGCAGCGTTTCGCGTCGGGTTGGCGGCTGGGGCAGTGGGTGGGTGACGTCAACGCGCTATGTGCGCCGGTTCGATAATTCAAGTCTCGACCGAGCTCGGGCCGACCAACCGTCTCTTTTTACTCTTCCTCGTCCGCGCCGCCTGAGCTCTCCGACTCGCCTGCCTTAAATCGGGTTACCACTCAGCGCCCCATCGACCGGCCAAGCGGGGGTGAAAAGAGCGGGAAACCAAAAGATGAGGGAAATTAACGCTTCGGCTCGTTATACCTGTCCGATGTTGGCAGGTATAGCCACTCCGTGAATCGGGAAGCAGCGAGCCACTGCAATGCGGAATCTCATGCAGACGGAAAACAGCTCTGCAAAACCTTCCCCGGCTGTTATAAGATGCTTTGGGAAAGAGATGCAAATTGATTGCACATGTCAACACGAATTTCGAGTCTGGATTCTAGATGTCAAATTTTCATTTCTTCCACGTAACTAATAAAAGATGATATAATTTTACGGGATAAAGTTTGTTTTTTTACTTCAACGTTCTGCTACCGGCTGCTTGTAACTACTATCAACCGAAACTTCAAGACTTATGTAATAACGTGAAAAAGACAAAAACAAACTTTATGAGTACCAAATGACGATTTTGGTTATTATTCGATGTGTAGAATCAAAATTCATTAATTCGAATATAAACTCACCACCCCGCCCCAAAAAAAAAAAAATTTGTTTTTGTCGACCTGTGTTATTTCACACTCGGTCAAGCACTTTTTAAAGGCCCGGAGCTTCTTTCGCATCCTTTATGAGCTTTGTGAGCGCTGAAATGACGACGATGGATGAATATATGCATCATACCGTTTTCCAGTATACCGAATTGATTTGTAAAATCCTCGTGCTCGTGTTCCGTTGTTCCCCTTTGACCTGTCACATATCAGGTGGAAAGTATGTAGAGGTATTCAATAACCGTTAACGCAATACGAATGATATGCTATTGAATTTGCTGGCTGAATATTTATCGGAACAATTGACCCATTTTTACCGCCTCTCATCTCTCCGAATCGTGAACAAGGTACATCCATATACATACAACGGAGAATATCGATTTGTTTTTTTGCGAGTTGAATTGCATTTGTAAAGCTGTCGGTAGGCAGCGGGACAATTCAATCACGGTACTTCTGAGATATGAAACAATATTTGTACAGCTTCTTAGTTTCAATATTATAAGTATAAATCTTGTACTTACCTCGAGGTAATCTCGTTATGAGATTCTCCCTCTTCCGCAAAGAGAAATCTTCCGTCTCCCATTCATTGCCCGTTTAGTATAACAATGCTCATATCGGGCGTATAAAGCGATGTGAGGAGAAGCCCAAGGCTCTTGCTTCACAGGTCATGCGGAATAATATGTAAGGAAGGAAGCAGTGAATTGTCGAAATTCAACAGATCGCCAATTTGCGTCGACTACTTTCCTTCCCTTAATTCGTGTTTGGGTCGCCGATTTGACGGCTGCAGATTATTACCGCAGGTTACGGTCTTTGGACCAAGCTCGCCTCGGCAGGTGGCATCTGGAGAAAATCAGAGAGAGAGAGAGAGAGAGGAGCAAGTGGGATAGCAAGCAAGGGTAGATATTCAAGAGCTAGCGAGTAAGGGGCAAGTCTTGGGCGATAGCGATCGTGATCTTAATTAACAAACGCAATTAGACGGTCCGGAATACTGGTTACGTGGCAGCGTAACGGCGACCCTGAGGCAGATGGGTACAAGAGACGGAAAATGGTGAGAGGGACTGGTAAGATGTAATTAGATAAATTCATAATTCCAACTGTAACTGAATTTCGCCACTTTTAGACTTTGGTAAACACGATCATGGCCGCAGCTATACTTGCATCTCTCTAACGTTGGTCTGCCTGGGCCGTATATACGAAAACCCCATTTCATCTCAGGTAATCAACTAATGACGTGAGACGTAGACTGCGGTGTTCCTGAACCCTCAAGACTACAGATCCACCGTCTCGGCTAACTTTTGCCGCCGAGTTTAAAGTGATATATGTATTTGTATAATAAAATTCTCATGCAAATGATCAACTTCGACTTCAGAAGAAACAAACAACGCGAGTATTAAATGAAACCCGTCTCATGAATTATTTCCACATTCCATCTGACGTGTACCTCGCATACTCTACTTACCCCGCGAACCGTGAAACTTTTGTTCCGAGGATCATTTTTTTTTTTTTCTTCTTCTTTCGTTCCGTTTCTTTTTTGTGCGACGACTGTTATGCCGAGGCTAAATCGTCCGATTGTGTTTAAACGAAGAGTCTAGTCTAGTAGTTCGGGATGGTTCTGCAGTCGGGACTTGATATTCATTTGTGTAAACTACCCTACTCCTCGAACCGTGCAATTTGGAAATTACAACGGTGTTCTTATCTTCCATTTTTTCCACGAGGAGTGCCCTGACGAGTTAAGAGCCTGGATTTGCCGAGCAAATAGGTATGGTAGTCGGGCATCGAGAGAAAGAGACGCAGTTATCAACTGCATGACGGAGTGATACGGAATCCCACTCATGAGTAAGAGATGAGGACTCACCACGATGGTTATAAATGAAAAGCGTACAGTTCTTTGTTAGATTTCTTAGCGACGAAGTTCAAGGCGTAAAGATCACGAGCGTAGCGTCTGAATTCTGAAGGGTCTTGTCATATCAAAAAAGGGAAAGAAACGCCTGCGTGCGGCACGCGTGAGCGCGTGAAAGGAAGAATTTGTACATCTCTAATATTATTTTTCCGGGTAGGAATCAGATTTCTATCTAGCGGTGAATCGATTCCTTTCCCTCTTCTGCCAAAATTGGGGAACGAGAATCTGAGAGGTAAGAGTTTGAGGTTCGGGTCAAGAGACAGACTTTAACGACGATGGTACGTCCGTTTCCTCTCAGCTTCTCCTTCCCCATAAGGTTCAAGTTTCCTCTTTTCTATTCCACGATGGAAATTCACTTATCAGGTGTTTTTTCACCCCATCTTAAGGATGACAAAAAATACAAAAATCCAGTTTAGCGTTAGCTATAGCATTCACGCGTCAAGGGGTTGTTGCGGCGATGAAAGCGGAATAACATCAACTAGGGCGTAATCGATACACGAATTAGTCGACCTGTGATTATCGCGAGTTCGCCTCCTCGTTAAGACAACCTTTTCGCGCCTGTAACCCACGAGGCATCAGGCAGCTTGTATAGCTGGTCTGTTCTATATGTAACTTGACGTAGTGTACGCTCAACGGTGCAGGTTGTTGCTGTACCCAAGCATGCTGGAACTAGTCGATAAACATATTGTAGTATAGACGGGGTAAAATCCGATTGGTTTTCCCAGTATACCGACACAACAGTAGCTGTTTTATTCTCACCGAATTTCAGCCTCAGGGTCCGTTTACGAGGGTCAACTCCACCTCGTGGCACTGTTTACTATCTATTAATCGCGCGATGATTGCTGAATTTGTCGTTATCTCGAGCCACCCTTATCCCTTCCGCCTCCTCTTCCTCGTATATACCTCATTCCCCTAGTCCCTTCACCCCTCCTGTCCTCTGCAGTGTCGACGCGCCGAGGCTAATTGCCAAGTCAGTGGGAGATGGAAGCGGAATCGGAGTTGAGATTGGGGCAGTGAAGAGGGGTGGGGGGCAACTTTGAGGAGCGGCCAGTTTGCAACGGTATATTCCGATTAAATCCTCCTCCTTCCCTCTCCTCACTTATGTGAAAAGCACTACCCAACGCCAGGAGTACACAGGATAAATACACCATTGAATGAACACTTGAGAAATGCCACCAGCGATTAAACAACCATCTTAAAATCACTATGCATAGGTATAATTTTCTGTAGTTTGTTTATTTACTGGTTAATGTTTATTCACCGGTGTAGAAAACCGGAGCAAACCGAGCTACATTTTGTGTTGTTCCGTACTCAGACTGTAGCTTCGGTTGGCTGCCTACTGTCGTTGAGTGGTGAGTTTTAACAAAAATTCCAGGTATACATGAACACACACAGTCACTCAGATATTAAGACTCTGGGACTACGAGTAAACTTACTTAGTATCCCGTTTGTTCCGCCTTGCCCCGTTTCGCCTCGCCGCTTCGTATCCCTTCAGGATCGACCGCGTAGTGTAGAGACCTCCATCGGCGATGATTCCCCATTGATTTTCTCTCGACGCTCTCTCCACGTTAGGGAGGAGAGGTTGGTAGGATGAAGGAGAAGGGGTATCGGACACCCAACCTCGGAGTCAAGTCCCTCTGGCCTAGGCGCACTGGAGGCGTACACGTGTGCACATATGTACATGAGGCGGCTTATGTATAGACGCCTCTCCGTATGTGCATACATGGAAGAGATATGTATACGTACGGCGAATAACGATTTGGCGAGAAGGGTTCCCTCGGGAGTTGGTGTGCACCATTTATATCCATATTCTTTAAACCACGCATCCAGCAGCGGCTCAACTCCCAGCCGATGCTTAGAGGTACGCGAATTCTCGCGTCCATCCCTGGAGTGTCCACTGCGATTGGGTCCGAACCGATTCGAACACGTTCGCATATTTGCGCTGGTAGCGCTCTCTTCAGTTTGCCACGAAGCCGCGAGCTGATCCCGAACGATGAGGACGAGCCGCGTGCGATCACCTCTTCACACTTATGACAGATATATCTTCGTATGACCTTGGTGGATCCCTAAAATCGGTGGCTGCTGGCTGTGCCGCTGCTCCCAGAAAAATGAAGAGAAAGAAAAAAGGAAAACCTAAATTACTCAAATGACCTTTCTTTTGTCAATAACAATACCACGCCTTGGATCCAAACCTCAAGATGGTTAACCTTTGTGCCACGGGTTCGGCATATAAGAGGTCAAGTCACGGTGGTCGGACTTTTTGTTGCGTCTAATACGGGTCTCGCTCATCTTCCCTGCACGTTTAGACACTATAGCTTATACCTTTATCTTGGCACGTACCCGCAGGTATAGGATGCTTTCCGGCATGTGCACAACTTCAAGGCGATAATGTTTTCTTGGAATTGAGACGTCGGGACGCACCTAATAAGTCCTGTACATGTTGTTACAGAGGCAGATGTAACCGCGATTTACACGCATTTTTTTCGCTGGTGTATTTCTTGAATGGGGGAAAAAATAAATATGAATCGAAAAAATGGAAGAACTTTTATATGTATAGTGTGCAGGTTTTGAGTATAAGAATGGATTGGTTTCTCGAATTTGATTAGTCTCTCCTAACCACAGATGACAATTAGTAGTATGAGCTATGCAGCTATAAGAGTTTTGTCCCAATTGGTACTAGTGCGGGTACACGTGAGTTATGTTAGAGTTAGTGTATGTATGTGTGTCTACCCTTGCTGTACCGATCGAAGGTCAAAATCGCGCTGCTTTACCAACAAGAATGAATCTTGAGCCTGCATGAAAATAAGTCAAAGCTCGCACATGCGCGGTCGGACGTTCAGTCTGCTAACTTTCACCGTTGCCTCTGCGCACGTTATGTAAAGGAAATGTTTACACCCGCAGGTTAAAAATACGGTTAGCTCTTACTGTCAAGTGTAGAATATGTAACATACGCATAAAGAGGCGATGGATGAAAGAGTTCCATTGTCTGGGGGATCTGCAGATGAGGTTACACGCGCGGTTTATTCGAAACTGGAAAATTAGCGATAAGGTGAAAGGTGGCGTGGTGTAACTCTTTGGTAAAATTACGTAGGCATGAGATAATAACTGAGATCAAATCTTTTTGGGGGTGCAGATAAGTGATTTACAGTTGACGTGGTGAAAATTTCCGTGATGCGCTTACCACGTCAGACCGACCGAGAGTCGAGGGCCCCATTCACCCTCTTCGATCAGCCGGAAGTTGATCGAGGAAGTACCGGAACCGTGCCTGCAATGCGACGAACCCCGACTTACCTGTAACCCATGCCGCGCGCTGCCGCCTCGCGATAAGACGCGATTCAGATAAATCTGAAGCTCCTACTCGATTCGTTCGGATTTGCTGTTTTCGCACTGCAACGTTCGAAGTGCCCCCCACCTACCGCCAAAGCCTCGGGGGTTTGGCAAACAATTCCGCCGACAAAGTATGGAGGATATTTCAACGAGACTTCTCCTCTCTCGATTAATTTCAGCGGAAATGTTTTTCCTTGAAATGGATTGGAGGATAAATATGTATACATGATGGAAAAAGCTCAATAAAACACAAACAAACATTGTAAACGTAACCGTATCACGATAAGCCTAAAATACGGTACACGTTGCTCAAAAGAAGCGGAAAAAAAAGACAGAGACGAATCGAATCGATTTCAAATAAAAACCCAATGAAGTTTGAACAACAATTTTTCATCCACCCGATTACGCATATGTTTAAGGATATACAAAGACCTTTGCCTTGTAAAAATAATTTGCTGCTGTACGGGCGTAACATAAGCTGTTCACAAAACAACTGTGTCTCATGAAAAATTTCCCACCACGCTGCACTGCGTCAAGTACAATGAGAATTCCACGGAGATGAATATCACCGGACCCAGGTTGAGAGGAAATTTTTTTCCTGCTTACTCAAGCTGATAATTGCCGCACTTTCTCTCGTCCCTGTTACGTAACCACCCTTTGTTAGAATTTCCCAGTAATTATCACCGCCATCGCTTATCGTTACCTGCTACATCCACCACGACATACGTTAATTCGCACATACGCATTCACATCCCGCGATAGGGGTGCGACCTCGCCGACCTATAAAGTAGCGGCGATAGTTTGGGGCGAAGTCCTTATCGCGTCGTTTTCTTGTCGCTTTGGATATGTGCGCGGAGAGGTCCGAGGGGAGCAAAGCGCCCTTGATATCGCCGATAGACGGTAGAAAGTGACATTAGGTTCTGCCCGGTTCACGTCGTATTCACAGAAGAGTTTTCAGCCGAAGGTAACCTTTGATTTCAGCTACGCCTTGCGTGAGCTTGCGAACGTGTCACAACAATATAATAAACCTGACTCTCTCCCATTCCACTGGTGTTGATGTTACTTTTGTGAAATGGTATGATTGTGTGCGCGGCGTAGCGGTAATAAAAAAAAAAACCGAGGCGAAAAGAAAAAGTCGCGGTATCGCTCGTGGTATTATTCACTCAATCAATTTAACACTGCACAGAATAAGGGTCAACGATACTAATTGGGGGGGTCGACGACAAACCTTCGGGGGATTATTCAGCCAGACGAAAAAATTTAATCAAGAAACAATCGTCGTCTTGTGATAAATAATGAGAGGTGGAGAATTGGAGATCACGTCCTTTCGACTTTGTTGAGCTTCCATGACTGCTAAAGTTCGACTGAACGAAGTTTCAGCAAATAGGTAAACGCAAACTTTCTGCGGAATCACTCTGAAACGTCTTTGTTCTCTTAGTAACATTGTACGTATATAAAAAATGAGATTGTGTTTGTCTGATTCTCCGACAAAGTTTGTTTAAACTTTTAAGTAGACATCTTCCGAATAAAGCTATAGATGCACTGCAGGTATAGTTTACCTCTCATCGTGTCAAAGCATCCTTGCAAAGTCGGATAGACGTCCTCCGTGGATGGCTTACAACTGATAAGCGTCTTTCATTTATGACTTGTTGTATCTTGACCTGAGTTTATCTCAGTTACAGCAGCTGCAACCCGCGTCCAAATGTTGATAATATTTGAATAGACAGTATGAAGTAGTCTACAGACACAGTACTTACGTTTCCGCAAAACGAAAGCTCGCGGAGAATTGAACCCTTTAACAAAGCGTGAAGGCCAAAGGCTGTTGATAGCAGCGAGTGGCAGTCCTTCGGTAACAATAGAGCACAACGTCGCTACATATCAGAGGACAGTCATAATTAACCCCTTTGTCGAGCGAGCGTGTCTCTGTGCGGTATTGTAGGTATCGATTCCACCATGCATCGCATGGCTGACGCGTACAGAGCGGTTGGATGCACGGTGGTTCGATCGGAGTTGTGTTGACAGTAAGCTTTTGAAGCAGGCTATCGACCGTGTGATGACAGTAAGAACGCGTTGGGTGATCGAGAGAATAGACGGGAATAAGGGTTATTAAATAACCCAGTTCATCGAGGTTTCGCCCGTGGCTACCGCCTCACTTACATCCAAAGCCGACGCCGTCACACTTTGGAAAGCAATTACGTGTAAGGTGAGTGATTTTACGAGCAATACCTCAAGTCCCTGCGATAGACTGTTCACAAGAAGTTTGCACGAATCCCGGCACTTTTCCATTCTTTAAATTCCACATCTCCCGCCCTCTGCAGCCTTCGCCTGGTTCGTGAGGTTGTTGCTTCGGGCAAATAGTCGATTAAAGATGAGGAGAGTATAAAAATTATTATGCCAAGCTCTCGACTCGGTGGTAGCGTTGGATATTTGCGGTACATCAACGACGTAGCGGATAACGAGGAAGCGACGGTAGCTGCTTGCGTCTTCGTTAACGAGCACCTCCACCTCTGGAGTAGACAAACAGTTGAACCTCATCGATCGACTGACGTGTGTGGACTTGGATACATGAGGTGAATTTCGAGGAAAGGCCAACCAAGGTGCGAGGAAGGTGGATTGTAATTTTGCCAGGTCTTTGGACGTCGTAAACTCCACCGTCATGCGAAACGTGAACGTAGGATACAAAGTCGTGTAAACTGACACTCTAAATGGGCCCTGTTCAAATTCGAATGCGTTTCATCACCCACTGCGATAAGTTGCCAGGTTTCAACGTCCCAAAATCGTTGGAGTATTCATAGCGGGTGTGACAATTCAGATGAAGAATTTTCAGGCACACCTGGCAGAGGATCACTTTAATTCACGCCGTTTTTCTGGAAGCTCGCCTTGAAAGCCACCGCGACGGAAGAAGCCAATATTGTATTGACAAATTGAGACCAAGCGACGAGGAGCATAATTCTTACTGGTGTTTGACGATCGAACAAGACGTGGTTCAACTTCTAGACGTAGTTCAATTTACTACGCATCACCGTGAGTTAAAGAAACTATTTTTCATCTGACGAAAACTCACGTGACACTCGACGGCTTTCCAATTCAACTTATCCCACGTTCATTTCTGAAACCAACAATTTCAGCTACAGTATAAATCACGAACATGTGTCTGAACACTCCGGGTTTCATTGCACTTAGTTTTTATCGCAACTGTGATTTACGGAGCTGTTAAGTTCAGACGATTTCGCTCTCTTTTTCTTCATCTAACGATGGAATGAGTAGAACACAATAACAAAAAAGATGAGCCGTGTATACGTCTTAAACAGTTTTCCAGTCCGTGCGAAAAATATATATGAGTTCACCTCAAGTTGGCGAATTAGGACAATCAATGGTTAAGGAGAAATCGGATGAGGTAGTATAAGCGTTGCAGTTCATCAGGGTTAGAAAAGAAACTACGGTATAAAGCGTCCGCGGAAAGTATAAGGTACACATACATCCAAGTTTGCACACAGTGACTATGAAGTGGAAGGAAAATCTGTCGGTCATGACAAGCTTATTTTTCAGTCCCCCAAATCGACCCGGTTGCGCCGTTCCTTTCGCCTCTACTCATTGCGGAGTGAGTTGATAGGGTGCGAATACATATTGAAAAGCGTTGAGATGGTGCGAGAAGCTTCAAGGCATCGTCGTGCTGAGGGAGAGTCGGCTACTAATTACCAATTACTTACAGTGGTTCCAACTTCACTGCGTCGTCCTAATTGCGGTCCCGTCAGTTTGCCCTGATGATATAATTTGTGGTATTCCTACAAGAACGTTGCCCAGATTTAGTACGAATACCCTCAAGTTACTTCGAAAGAACTGTGATCTGATCAGAACACCAGGTTTGAGTAGATAATGAAAACGGAATTTAAAGACAGACAAAATAGCGGTTTAATCTGGGTTGAGTACCTACTACATCATCAGTTGCATGCTCACCAAGTACTGCATCAGAATCCGAATTTCAATACCGCATAATTAACATGGACCACTGCTCTAGCTGCCACGGCACTGTAGGGGATTTTGAATGGACGGTGTGAATTATTTTCGAAATCCAGGTACTGGACGTAGTGTTACGAGGGTGGGAAAATTTTCAAACAACTCTGCACTCGATGGTAACTGCATTCAATTATTGATTTCCGTCGGTCCTCGAGTCAATAATTAACCTATGCGTATAGCCAAAAGAAGTAGGTCGAGATAAATTACAGACACCGGTGGGACCAACTGAAATATACGAGGTTCGGATAACTTGGAAACAGTTAACGGCATGTTTCATACCGAATAGGTACATATGTGCCTGGTGTATTGGTTTGTAGAACGATTCGAGCGTCTGCAGGGCTTTGGTCGGAAATGGGTTTCCTTGGGGAAAGAGGACGCGACCGTTGTACTTTTAATCGAAGGTTCGAGAGGCAAAGGAAAAAAGAGCTACGTCGACGTAACGCACGGTTCGCGTGCGCATTTTGTTGTCTTTCGTTACTCACTCTCCACCCCAACAACGCGGACCACCCGCGTTTCTCTACGTGCTCGACTGGATTGCGGTCAGATGGACTCGCGCGTGGTTCTGCAATTCCCGATGGAAGTGGACAGTGGTGACGGTTTACCTGTCCAATGTGATTTGAATTTCGAACGAGGTATTTGGACGGTGTCCCGAACACAACGGTGGCTGGTTTTTGATTCCGAGTGCAGCCGGCGCTGCAGAGTTATCGATTCGCCTTGACATTTCCACGCTGAAGCAAGTCCAGCAATAGCATATGCTGCCGCAATCCTTTTCACTCTAACTCATATTCACTTGGGTATAGTTCAGGTATAAAGTTGCTCTTGAAAATTACTATCACCTCCACTGTTGCAATCTTTAAGCATCGTAGACTACACACAGCATCATCGATCCCTTTCGCAAACCCGTTTGGACTTTCATCCTTGAAGATGGGAATTGCTTCACAGGAAAACATTTTCGAAGGGGAGGCGGAACGAGGACGAAGTAGAACATTTCGTCGTCCTGAACGAGCGAAGGCCCACGGCTGGCGGTATAATTTAGTTTGCATCATGCCGGTCATCGATCGCCAAGCGATCTTCACATGGGGCAGAGTAACACGGAGATGACGTACGATCTCGAGCACGCGGTGAATAGTTAGTGGAAAATTTCCCTGGCTGGGCAGGATTAATCGGCGTTTTCCGCCGAATGTCTTGACCATTGTTTGCGGTTGACACCAGCAATCCAGTTAGCCCCAGCCCTTAAGATAGCCAAGAAACCCGAGGAGAGAGAGAGTGAAAGCAGGGAAACGTCTGCACCTTGTTTTACCGCGTAATCCATTCACCGAGGTTCTAATCTACATCCACATGATTTTCCACCAACTTTCCTCGCGTTAAATTGATTCCCACATCTCGTTATGAATCGTTTTGCAATCCCGTATCACAAGCCCGATGATAGCACACGCCATCTAGATAATTAATTATTAGCGGAGTCAGAGTTTAAATCACATTAACGAAGTGTTTATTAAATGAAAATGGTTAGATTTAGAACACAATAACAAAAGGTGAGTTCAAATATTTGATTTAAAATAAAAATTTAAATGTAACTAGTTTAAAAAAAAAAAAAAATAATATAAATTCGCAAAACCTAAATGGGACGTAGAAAAAAATTTCACGTGACAAAATTCTAGCAAATTACACGGTTAACTTTACTGATGAAGAAGCGGGAGAATTTTGAAGAACTGCGTTAATCGAATGCAAAAATTAAAGGGAAGTCTCTTATTGAACAATGTTTTCCTTAGAGGTTGGAAAAATATTGACGAACTCCCTGATTGGCTCCCAATAATTTCC
Source organism: Neodiprion pinetum (assembly GCF_021155775.2). Taxonomy (NCBI): domain Eukaryota; kingdom Metazoa; phylum Arthropoda; class Insecta; order Hymenoptera; family Diprionidae; genus Neodiprion; species Neodiprion pinetum. Next base: position 30,882,000 of record NC_060236.1, on the reverse strand, counting down.
AGAAAGCCGAACCAATCAAAAAGAAGGAACAATTTTTCGCGCCTTTTAATTTGCTGATTCATTTCTACCCCCTGGACCCACGGTAGTGGGACAATTACGCCCACTACCACTCTTCTCTCGGGTGTAGGTAAGAATCCTCTCTTGTCTTTCGTCAACGGCCGGCCTTCCTAGGTTATCGTTAAGATTACTTCATTCTACAGCGGAGGAAAAAAAAAGGACAAATCGCACAAGCCGTTTGAAGTAGGAATAACCAGAAAAATTTCCGCAAGCGGTTAAAGAAAATGAAACAACCCATGAGGTAAAGAAAAAGTATGAAACAATTTGAAATAAACTGCAGAGTGTACCTAATATCTTGGGGAAGATGACATCGAGGATGTAACATAGGATAAAAAAAAACGATCGGTAGAAATTGCGTCGCCCTCACGTTTGGCCTCGCCGTAGTCATCCTAGTGGTCCTAGTTTTCGTTTCCTCACAATTCTCTGCCGGACCCTCGAAATAAGCAGCCGCCTCTTTCCCGAGCTTGAATTCAACTTTGTCGGTTCCTTTATTGTTGTCATTTCGTTAAAGAAAATTTCTCTCTATTGTCCTTTTTGGATAAAATATCTTTACCGGAAGTTTGTTGTACTTTCATTTGGTGATTTCTAACGTAGCACTAATTTATTGTTAATGTCTTATTGTTATGTCTGATTAGGTGGGGGCGAAACTGCGAAAAATTAAGAAAATAGACGGGTCACAACATCAAATTTTCAATGACGCGAAAATTTAATTCATAGAATTTCAAAACTTAAAAAGTCTCAGTACAGAAACGCCCAAATAACAAAAGGTCAAAATATTAAATTTTGACGATTCTACATTTTGGCTTTGTATATTCTTATTCCTCCTGCCAGCGTCCGATTTTACATTTTGACTTTTTTATACTTCACTTTTCTGTAATTTAAAATACTGTGAATTAGATTTTCACATATTTGAAAACTGGATATTGTGACCCTTCTATTTACTGATTTTATCTGCATATTTTTCTCCACCTTAACAGATTATATGCGCGATGGAAATCTCGATTAACCAGATACGTGGAATAAGCTTAATGATTATTCCAGACCTTGTTAAATTATTTCAAGACTAACGACTTGGGTGAACCAGTGAAACTTTTATCATCAACCGTGTCTACTATAGAACCGTGCGATGCGTAGAGATTGTCTCTACAATTTATCGTGGTCTTGTGAGTACGCGCAGAATCCTGAAGTCCTTAACTCAAGCGTGTATTTTACGAGTTAAAAATGCTGAAAAGCCGAGCGAGTCGTAACGCAAGATGTGGATCTTGTTGAGGGATAAGGAAAAGTCGACATTGGTCAAGCAACGAAATGACATTGTTGAAGATGTATTCTCCGGAAGCGTTCCAGCGATATTTCGGAGACTCCTTTCCGAGGATGACTGCACTTGCGTGAGATTGGGTCGGGTCAGGGATCTGGGTTCTTCTACGCTACGAGAGCGAGTGAGGAAGCCCGGGTGCTCGTTGAGGAAGGATCAGAAGTCAGAGAGGCCAATGCGGGGGGACGGGAAATTGCTTGAAGCCACCCAGTCTCGGCTTGCGTTAATTCAGCTGGAGCAACTTCTGCAACGACGTCGCGTGCAGGAGATTCGAAAGTCAGACCATGGCTCCCTGTAGAAACAACGTAAACCATGTCCACCAAATCAATTAATCACGATTCCGAGAATCCAGAACTCGGTAACATCTGTCCGTAAAGTGAGTAGAAAGGGTTGACGGTGAACAATGTAAAATATATTTCACTGACTCTTTAGGGTGAAACAGGCTCTTTGCGCTGTGGGGAGGGGGTCAGTTTCGAGACAAGGCTTCACAACGCCACTCGAGATCAGGAGGTGCCGGAGGTCGGTAATTTTTGCAATTCCTTAGGGATTATCGACCGCCGCTTGTGATGGGATCTGGCTCCCCGTTTACTCGGAATTTAATTACAGACGTTCGTTAAAGTCCTTCCGGCATTGTTTCCTGCTTTATCTACATCTCCCGAGAACTTCTTGGAAAGACTTCGTGGACTCCTCGTTCACCCGGTTCACACTATCGTTTTTACATCCTGGACAGCCGTCGCAAAATCCAACTTCTGCCGCGGAGTGCTTATCTCATTGGTTAGAGAAATTGCAAGTTTTCCGGAGGCTAGGGATCGCACCTTACTTATCGCCTCAACAGTCCCCAACTTCCTACCTTGTACCCATCTCGCATTTCGTAAATTCAACGAATCGGCTTGCCTATTCGTTAAATGTTCCCCAAAAAATTGAGAGACCGCGAGAATCAACCAGCGATGAAAGGGTCGCTGAATGCCCCCAAATTTTGGGAACCAGGCTACCCTGTTGTCATCCCAAATTCCACGCTAATACGGCGTAGCTAGATACTCGTAGAAGTCGGGTACACGCCACATCCGCTACGTTAATCTGCTCCCCATCGCGAAGTGGGTCGTGGGGTTGCAGCTAATGACGGTTACGTATCACAGCTCATGATCAAACGTCGCATCAACCTTAGCCCGCCATTAATAACAACTCATAGTTCAAGGGTTGTTTTTGCCATCCCGAATTTACATCACGTTCTTTTTGTCGCAAATGCCATTCATCGACATGGAACATGCGTTAAAAATCCGATAACTCAATTTGCTAATTATCTATTTGCTCGCAATTTTTAACACATGCGTCGATGAGGTACTTTCCCACCAACCTAACACGTTCGTTGAAACTGCAGCCGTAAAGGTCCTGGGATGATCAGTGGATGTCGGGCAAGTAAACATCCTACCTAGGTGGAATAATCCGGTATTCGGCGTGACACGCAAGGTGATTTGACGGCACGTCGTAAGGAACCTCTACCCTTGGCAGGCCAGTTAAAATTCATAAGATGTTGGCGCAACATCCCTTCACACACCGCAGTCCCTAGTTTGTACGCAACCCGTGGATTATACAACTGTGTCGGGTATGACACTGTCGAGGATTCCGCCGGGGACTAAAGTCAGTGCTGCGAAGTTGCGGAGGTTTGATTTACGCCATGCGCATACATGTATAACAACGGATCTATGGCAGCTGCTGAGCAAGCTGCTTGCTGGCCCGTACCACTTCCGAAATGGTTATAACAATTTGTCTACAAATAATGCAAGCTTTCTCTGTTAATAACATGAAGGACCTTCAACATTTACTCCGAATAACTTACTGTGTGAAATCTGCGGGTGTAGGGTATCCATTGTAACTTGGATTTTCAGAGTAGAATTTTTTCCAAAGTTATTCAGTTCTGTTATGTTCACAGGGAAACCTGCCATGATGCATGGACACATCTGCGGCTATCTCCGATGTTTGGATGTATCTGCCCCAACAATCACATGAAACGTAGATGCGACAAGATCTTCTCGATAGTGAACCACAACCCGTGCGTCGGTGAGTGTGCTGCAGAGATGATTGCTCATCTCCTTCCAGTCGAGACTGGCCAATTATTGTTGCAGTATTGTTATTACATAAATACAGTTCAATTACTCACTTAATGTCGTCACTTACCAAAGTTTTGTATATAACATTCGTTATATCGTACTCTTGGGTGTATTTGCGAGATTTATTTTTTCAAATATTCTTTACCGCCGTCTCTTCACGTTCTAGCTGGGTAGGTCGAGGCTGATGCTAATTGAGTAGCATTTTCGAGCGACTGTCGGTGTTGTGGAACTTATTGTGTATACATACTGAACGAGCTCAGGAACACACACAGAAAGACAAAGACACGCGTTTGCATCATGTTGCAGTAACGCCATCACACCGATAACCGACACAAATCCACCACCACACGTAAAACACAATACGTTATACCATATTACTATGTACCTAAGCCGTTTGAGTCGAATTTTGTCTGTGTATGTTTGTGCAGAGTTGATCTTTTTTTCACAACGATTAGTACTTAAAATGATTACCCGCCTATGAAACGTCGGCCAACGGGTAGGAGCTGGGGCGACATCCTCGTCCAGGCTTCATGCGCATAATGGAGGTCAGGAATGAGCCCGTGAATCTTTGACAGCGGATCACGGAGCATCCTAACAGGAGCGAGTCGCAAATCGATATCCTTTGAAGCCAGTCTTCTGGTCCGTCAGTCCTACCCGTATATCCGACGCTAGGTTGTAGACTGGCTCCCAAAAGCGAGCGTGTGTCTACCGCGTAGGTACGTAATCATTACAAAATAACACGCTGTGTCCCGTGCTGACTCCGGTGCTCCACTGAGTTGTCTTAATCACCTTGGCGCTTGCCTCTCCTATGGAGGCAAGAAAAATTCAGGCCCGGCGCGTGGAGCACGAGAGAGAAAGTCGGAAGACGTGCGTATGCTTGAGTGATCGCGGCTTGACTGCAGGTTGACATGACCACAGGATCTTTCGATAGTTGACATGACCGCCATTCCGCGTAGCAGCGCCGCGGCGGGGTGTGCGGATACTACAAATTTGAATTTTGAATCGCGTCTTTGGCCAATTGGCGAAGGCGTGCATCGGCGCTATCTGACCTGTGGACGAACAAACGAACGTCGAGGTCCGCAGAGGACGAGAGCATCATCTGAAATTTCAAAGTGATCGACGCGACGGCCGCGCGCTGCACGTGGCAACACAGCAAGCATGCTCACCGCATGATGAAGCAAGTCCGCATCATTGCATGAATTGACTTTCCTCGATATTTGTTATTTGTTATTGTCACAGTCTTGGAGTTCTATTTTTCCCTTTTTCATTCTAGCATGAGGATTGCTGCACGAACGTACCGTGCGTACATTATACTTTACAGTAGTTACTGTTTCACTGACTTCTTTGTATCTTTTTCCTCAATATCTCTGTCGTCTGCCTGTCTGTCTATCTGTCTCTGTATTTTCCATATTTCTGCATTCGTTTTACTCTACGACCAATGAGAAAGTGTTCCTCCTTGTACGTTTACCCTGCGTTATATAAACGACGTACGGTTTCGCGTTGCAACTGAAATGGCTACGGGGAGTATCTCGCTCTGCTCCCTTGTATCCTCCTTCTTAATAACTTGACGCGGTCTTCGTTTATCTCTCTGTCCTGCTTTCACGTCTTGGGCTGAGTCTCTTCCTCAGAATTCTTTCTTGCCCCCCGTTGTTCTTCTCATTAATTTTCCGCTCTCCTTCTCTGTCTCTTGGATAGAGAGGAAGATGAAGAAAGGTAGAGAAAGAGAGGGAGAGAAAATGAGTAGCGAAGAAAAACACGATGAATTGTAAGCCATTTCGTGGGGCATCGCACGTGCGCCGAGTATTCGGGTTTCATATGCACATAACCATGGGTATTATACCTATATGCATATACGAAATGGGTGGGCGTGTCTCGAGGAAACTTCGTTGGTGTACTCTCGAACTCCCGCCACCACTGCCATCACCCTTTGACTAAAGAAGCCCCCTCCCTCCGCGACTTTTCTTCTGTGTTTCAGAGTTTCTGCCCTCCGCGACCATTGACTTATCGGGGACCGACTCCGCGCTCTATCCGTTCGACCCCCACCAGGAGAACTTTCAAGAGTTCTGGTTCCCCCCGACCAGTATGTACCCATATTTTCTCTTCCCCGCCACCGCAACCACGCGAACATTCAATGAGATCGAGGCCCGGTACCGCTACCACGAGGTGCCGCCGCCCAAGGCTCCCGAGGTCCCTAAGCAGCGTCACGGGAACCTAGGCCATCACGCGCCTGGTACGATCCTTGACCACTATCAACACCACAACAACCATGGTCTCGATCTCGACCCAGATCCTGGCCCACGCCCCAATCCAGATCCCGAATATCCTCGACGCCGACCCACCTTGGACGAGCACAATTCTGACGACCTAACCTCCACCGGGGGACGAACACCATTCTCTGAGCATGACTACGCTTCGAGCACCGTCACCATCTCTGAGCATCAACAAAAGCACCTTTCCAAAGACCGGCATGAGCAGAATCGCAATCGCAATGTCTATCCGCACGAAAACAATCGGCACAGCCTAGCACCGTCATCACCGAACTCCCCTTCAGCTGACTCATCCTCTTCCTCCTCCTCTAATCACTCGAATTCCGAGATACAATTCCGTCATCACAACCCTAACCAGCACCAGCACCATAATCACCGCAATAGTCACGCACCATCACCGGCACCGGCACCGGCACCAGCACCAGCACCAGCACCGGGTCACCAACACCACCAGCACCACCATCATCATCACGATCACGATCAGCACTACCATGGAAAGAAATTTGCACCCAGACCGACTTATGAGCATCGGAGTGTCGTTGACGAGATGATCGACCTTGACGACAACGAGCTACGGCTCGGCGGCAGACAGCCCATTGACCGGCTATTCGGTCTCAGCGAAGCCTTCGAAGGGTTCGTCGACAAAGGTTCGTAGGTAGGAGGTAGTTAAGCACACTCGCGATTCGAAGCGCGTCCCGCACCAGCACCTCTGCACCCACTACCGTCGTCAACAGATTATACCTACCTACATGTGTCAAAACACAAGCCAACTAGCCTCCGTGCTCTTCGATTCTCGTCTCGCTCGCTCGGTCGCTTTACATATCCAACGAGGCGCACATGATGATGAAAAATACAACAACTAAATACACTGTTATAAACTACCCGATCAATGTCCCACCCCAAAGATTACAGATCGTCGCATCACGAAGCTTTTCCTCTCCCCATTGGTAACCGGGTAAACTAACAATAAGAAAAGAGAGACAGTAGTAGTACAATTCGATTGAATAAAACTACCTTGACAGACTCGAAACACTCGGAGAATGCTAGCTTACTCTTCTGTCCATTCGTCGACCCTCCGCATCCATCCTCCAATCATGTACTAAATCGATAATTACAGTGAAGGTCATTTCACATCCCGACAACTCAACGAGCTTTGAGGTAATTGAGTCTCAGCTGGAGAATCCCCTTATCGATGCTGATCATCGCGACCTCCATGCCCTTAAGCAGATACCGATACCAGACGTACCCAGGCGGAAGATTCATCACGGAAAAAATCATTCGAAGAGCGAGCAAAACTCGAAAGGAGGTAAGAGATGGTTGGCTTACAATTGTTCAATGGATTCAAGTTATCGCGGTTCGACTGATTTTAGGCGCTGGAAAAATTTGCGATGAAAATTCCATATTGGTACCAGTTTGTCATCGGGGTAGGTATATAAAGCAATGGGTAATTCTTGAGGGGGTAATCAATTCCCTGATGTCGGACGGTCAAGTTAGCTTTAATCGTCACATTGCTACTTCAGAGGAAGCCCACCACTCGTGCGATTTACCGGTGTCGTTGGCGTTAAACGCTTCTACTGCTGGTCTTTCTAAATTTTTAATCTCGCCCCCAAACCTCAATAAATTCCGAGACACTCGCCCTCTCGTTCTCTCTCTACCTATACTGCTGTATAAGCTTCATTCTTTGCGGTGCGGTGCGATGGGTTGGCCAGAATTCTCGCCCGGCGTTCCGAGGTCTCCATCGTCCGAGACAAAGAGTGACGCGAACAAACTACCATCCCACCAACTCGCAGTTTAACCGCTAAATTTCAGACCCCAAGGCTCGCACGGGGCGGATGGACCTAGGCAGAAAAGGAAGAACGAAAGGGGGATGAGGGTGAAAAAATGGATTTGACTCGATACGGACGAGAAGGGCTTCCCCTAACTTATGGCTACCCACGAATCCCTCGCGATACTGGGCCACGGTTTTATTAAGACAAACGAGCCACCCTTAGCGTAACCACGTGATATCCCGTCCTCAGCCTTCGGACTCCATCAAATCTCATTTCTGATGCTGTGCAGGTAAGCCAGCGGTCGCACTGTCCTCAGGATCTAAGGCGAAAGGTCATCGGGTCGTGCATCGTCCTGCAGCGGCGGTAACCTTGTCTAGCACCTGCCACCAAGCCTACACTTCTTGCAGGTGAGCAGATATCGATGTGTGTAAAACAATTGTTCCTCTGACAAGCATCAAACGAATTTCAAATTCTCGTCATCTGTAGCAATGACCCAGACTGTAAGACGGCGTTGCAGCCAGTCCTGAACCACTGCGACCTCGGAAACTGCGCTAGGAACGCCTGCATGGATGCTCTTCAACAGTTTTATCGAACAGCGAGTGAAGCGCACACCATGGAGATCGCATTTTGTTTGTGCAGGTGAGCACTGAGGAACGTGGCCAATCTTTCATGGGATTGGTATAAGTTTAAGGTCGAGTTTGAGGAAGTGTAATTTGTTTTCCACGGTTGTTTTCATCCGCTTGCACAACCGAGCGAAACCCACCACGTCAACTCGGGTGTCTAAACTGAATCGGGAAAAAGTTTGTATCGAAGAAGGCTTGTGAACTCAAGGGCGTACTCCTCTCCTTCCTTCCCGTGTACGCGGAATGAGAGAAGAAGAGACGTCTTCTTTTAAACGATAAAGCTGTTTAAAACTTTTAAGTGGCTTCACCTCCCTTCACACAAAACAACGCTCAAAGTTTATTTTATGGAGTTATTTGCCGGGCGTTCGAGCCCACCGTGAACATAACAGCGTCTAACCGACTAACAATAAGCTATAACCACACCTGATAACGTTAAAGGAAAACCAACAACAAACGGGACGACTGCATCATTGCTCAAGAAAAAATGCACCCCGCATGCGCCCAGCGAGTCGAGGGGGTTGAAATGCCCACTTGTCACAGCCTCGCCGAAGTCTGCAGGGAAGACAAAGCATGCAGGTAAAAAACTGTGCGAGCATGGTCCGGTTCTAATAATTTACTTTGTTAGGCAAGTTCGAGCCGACATTGACCCAGAGTTTGCGTTTAAGGAAGAGGCTCGAGTACTACGAACAGAGTTGTGCGGTCGACAGTGTGACGAAAAAGTGCGCCGGGGTAACGAAAGAGTGTCGTCGAGCAATGATCGGGATCCTAGGCACGGAGCTGCGTTCAAACTGTGCTTGCAAAGGGACAGACCTAGCACAAGTCTCCGACTGCCTCGGCTGGCAGCGACTGCTCTGGGTTAATCCGTGCGTGGGTAAGTTTAACCCCTGATAACTTACCCGTGTGCCTAACTGTGATCCCTAGCTTTAGGCGCAAACACAGATGACAAATTTCCTTGACGAGAGCAGAGCCCTCAAGGTATGATTGCGATTGTATTCGGGATTCAGGAAGGATTTATCGCGTCAATCCACGAGTCTGTAAGCTTCGAGAATTATAAATGTCACGTTGTATTGATCCCGACAATACGTTTCCGATGGTGTGATCCCAAATTATCTAATCAAGTATATTATTCACCTATATACCCGAGGATCTTCCGAAGCATTATTACTTTGTTAGGCTTTCGTTTTTGACTTGGGGACTGAAATCCCTAGATTAACGGCACTGTTGTACGTTTTCAACGATGGAGTTTGTGCCAGGTTTCTTCCACTGCTGGCTAGCGTTAGAGCTTGTGGTGAAATCGAAATGTTTCTACTACACTTGTACGTATTGAGGATTTGCCCAAACGTATCGATTGGTCAAGTGTGATGTCAAAAGAGCCATTCCGCAGTTGCTTGAAATAGAGCTGCTATGTGGAGAATTTGTCAATTTCACCTGATTTATGATTCACCTGATTATGATTAATGCCCATGCTTCGTCGAATGATGATTGATTCAAGTGGTGGACAAAGGACCACCTATTATCCGCACTTGTGTCAGCTCTCGCGGCTCAAGTATAAACGCGATTAGCGATTCGTCGCGAAATAAAACAGTAAAACCGAAATTTGCGAAGATCTTCTAACAAGTTTGATCAATTCCTCATTGACTGGCTACAGAGGCGAGCTGTTTAATTAGGACTATCTTCGGTGCGGCCTTCACTTAAGTTAAAGTAGATACCAAAGGTACAATTCCTGACAAACGACAACCGCTATTTATACTCTCCTGGGTCGATACACGTCCTGAATGTATACTACAAAGGTTGTCTCGCCTATCCGCAAGATCCAATCACGTTAAAGGACTGAAGCTAGCTTCGGAAACTTGGGGAGAAAATTAATACTGCTCTTCAAAATATAGTTGTTGATCAATAAAATCGAATGTTAGTCGATGCTATGATTACGCTATTCATCCGTTCGCCACCTCTTTGAATTATTGTAGTGTGCTTACATCAATTTACCGGTTCGATTCCCACTCATAGGGGGAGTATAACATATCCGCAGTAGTGTTGCCCTGCTGTGGCACAATGCACACAGCCCTTCAATCATTACACTAGATGCGGCCACGCAAGCTTGGATGAAATGCAACCATTACGGCCGATTCGATTGATTCTCGTTCATTAATTCAATTCACAAATAGATTATTGCGAGCAAGGAAGATATGCATTTATTCCGGATGACATTAGAGTGGTCACTCTCAATCTGCCAACCACATTACTGCGTTCCTAATATGATTGTGCGTAACTCGACAGAATATAAATGAATATCGATGGCAATAAAACCGAAGCGATAAGTTGGCCCGTGTAATAGCAGTAAGAATTTATTGAGGTGGCTTATCTTCTCAAGCGTTTACAATAAGAAGCGAGTTAGAACGACTCTGTAAATTAGTTCGGTCAAGTTGACGAGTTCTTACATTGCAAGTGCAAAGGGTTTTGGATTAATTCGGTGACGTTTCGCTGCGTAGTTGAGTCGCAGAAGGACTTTCACGCGCGAAGAAAAGCCCATCGTCAACGTACAACAACGGTTCTAACCCTAACAACGGAAGTGGAGGAAAATTCGAGTGATCTGGCTGAGTCGCACTCGGTCGAGCCAATTTCGAAGGTCACACAGGTTGCCGATTCCTGGGACTCAACCACCACTGTCTCGACGACGTCGACTACCACCACCACTACAACCACCACTACTACCGTGCCCCCGAGTAAGTCCCAAAGCTCTTACCAGTGACTTGTAAGTTCTGCGGTTGTGCGGGCTGAACGTAATGCGATTGAGCCCGGTCCCTCTGTTCCAGGATTCTGCATCGTGCAAAGGCCCAGACAGACGCATCAGTACATCAGGGAAGGCCGAGGGAAGAGGGTGAGTAGATGATGAACCGTGAAATGGTTGTGTACAAACCTCGGGTGTTCTAGGAATAGAGAAATAAAATCGCTTGAGATAAACGACAGAGTTAAGTTTCGAGGTCTACCCCACAGCTCTACAGAGAGGACGAACCCGAGTGTTCGGAACTTTGCCAGTGCAGCGAGGGCGAGGTGCTTATCTGCAACACCATCTGCGTCGAGTCTTCACCCTGTAAAACCGACTTTGCATTCTACAACCACGCTGCTCCCGCTTACCAGGCGTACCGCGGTCGCTGTCTCTGTTACAGTGGACGCTTCATCTGCATGCGGCCATTCCCAGGTCAGTTATAGACCCCGATGATTCACTATTCTAAATGCATTTTTTCTCTAACGTCATTCTTCATCGCACTGCAGACGCGTACAGCATCCCCCACGGCATCTTCATGTTTCTCGGGTATAGCGAAGCTGATGAAAATCTGCTCAAGCAACACAGCAATCTCACAATTCTCGACGCTGTTTCATCGCTGGACAGCTTCGTGCAACAAGAAATTGACAACCAGGTGCAGTTTTGAATACATTAAACAATTCCACAAGTTTTCGAACGTCTTAAAAATACCGGAATCCACCCACTCCCTATACACATTATGTCATTATCTGAACCCAGTTTACCTCATTACAGACTGTCTGCACACTGCTTCTGTACAACGTGACTAAAGAAAATGTCATCGCCATTGCTCAAATAAAGTCGGACACAACTCTTACGGGTAACACGAGTCACCTGTCTCGAAGTCAGGCCGAGCTTCAAACCCAGGTACAAACATTGCAGCAGTTGAAGCGGGTAAAGGTGAGTAAACAAACCTTTAGTATTTGCCAATGGGATCTGAAGGTAAGCTTTGTTCTTCAAGATCCATTGGTAAATAAATTTCCAATTTGATACGAAACACGCTGTTAAACACTCTGCGTCTTCTTTTTTCCCCTTAGGATGAGTGCGCAGAAATGCTTCGCGATTTGAGTGAAAAGATCAACAACAAACATCACGAGATCTACACGCATCCGCTTTTGTCAATATTCAAAATGGCGGAAGTCGAAGTCAGGCTTCCACAAACAAACAGAGGCAGTCCGTCGCGATTCGTGAAAGATCCGCTTCAGCGGTTACTCTTGACGTTGCTACTCGTCACAACGAGTTACCTCGTGACTAGAAGACCCGGCATCTGTATTCCAACTGTAACGCCATCAGCGTTCGTCAAAACGATGCGCCAAGGCTCGTGACAGAGCATAACTCGCGATATTGTAGAATTATCACCACAACAGAGACTCACGTAGTGAGGAAGGGTGTATAATAGCGTTGAGCCAGGTAGGAACAAGATTCGCTTCATTCTTCGGTTGTGTACGCTACGGTTTCGTCGTTCTGTATACACATCGCGTGCGCAAATCGCAAACCATAACAACTGCGGAATCTTGGCGAGACTGTAGTATTGTTTGCTTGTTATTTTCTTTGAAGAAATTTATATAGTAAATGCATTTTGGTCGAATAAAATTCGACGCTAATCAGTGATAGTCGTAATAAGACTCTGTCTGATAAAGTCTCACCCATGATGAACGTAGAGAACGATGGAAAACAGCAGCGTTACAAGTACACATATATATATATAATATTTATATACATATTTGTGTGTATATATATATTATATACTACATATATTAAGTATGTCTAAAGAAATAAGTCCTCGCTCATACTGAAAATTATTATCATATACCAATTAAGAAGTTATTATTATAGTTATGTGGGGTTGAAGAGATGATTGAAGCCCGAGCGAAAAGGAAAGCTTGCCTCCTCCAAGACACACCATATTGGGTTCCAGTGAATTATTCACACCTTGCGCGTTATTTTAGCACAAATTTAATCTGGGTTGATTTATTTTTTTACGTTTACCCGTACTTCAAATGTATAGTTATATATATATATATATTGTACATCGAATGAAAAAGTCCGCGAGATTGCCGAAAGAAAGATAGTCATGAAAACCCTGTCGGTACAGAGGAGGGAGGTAGAGTGTCAAAAAAAAGAGGGCAAACAAAAACTCCCGCCTCTTTCAATGCTCTCTTCGACCCCGTTAAGCTCTTTACAATTAGCTCAATACACGGTTGAACAAATTTCGCGAGATCCTTGCTGCGGTTCAAGATTTTCAAGCTTTCAACCATGGGGTCGGACTGACTATAAAAATATGTGACGGAACGGGAAAACATCGAGTATTCCATGCGAATTTCACTACCTATTGAATATTGGCAGATCGAAAACAAAAAACAAGAGAGAGACAAACAACTATATATACCAACCAATCCATCAAGCACAAATAGGAATAGGGCTACTTTATATTTTAGGTTAGACTAAGCTCAAAATCGTCACTAAAGCTTCTCAATTATCATTTTTAACGTTGTTTCAAACTTTTACAAATTGTTTTAAAGAGCCTCGTGACGCCGGCGCTGGCGCCATTTAGAGGTGACAAGAGATTAGAAATTTAGTGTGCGATTGTAAGATATCGTACTGAAAATATGGTAAAACATTGATGACTAATTCTCTACTTTCGAGTACGGTTGTCGCTCTAAACGATCTCAAGAAATAGATTCGAGTACTCAATTTCCGACTGCATTGCACTCACGTGCCTATGTAAATAAAATTTGAAAAAAAAAAATTGAGAATTAATTATTGATATCCCAGGAATTGGCAAACCTTCCACGGTCAACGTGAATCAGTTCAAGAATTACATTGTGAGAAAAATGTCACTTGCCAGGATACTAGCAACTGTTATAGTATTTAACTTTAAAGTCGGTCTGGTCTTGAATTCACTCGTGCAAATTGTTATTCCGACCTGCTGCTATCGCCTGTAATATGTAAGCCTCCAAAGTTCCCCACTCAAAAACGCGGTAGACAATGTAGACAAAAACAATAACTAAAATAGAATTCTATACATATACATGTAGGTATATTGAAAAATTGAACAAAAATATATATGTATATATATCGTATAGACATGAGTAATAAATAGATACCCGTATAGAAATAGATGTGTACATATATATTGCATTGTAATTAAGAGGAGAGAATTAATCATTGGAAGTCGAATTGGGCAGTTGCGGAAATTTATTTTCGTTCGTAAAGCCGTCTCGTATATAAATGTTATATAGTATTCGGGGCGTTACGTAATATTGAATACAATTACTTATTATACCTAGGAAATACGAATGTTTCTACTATTCATTTGACTTTCAATAGATTAAATGATATACATACATACATATATTACATGTATAGTACGTAATGTGAAAAAGGCTATACAGTACTGTAAAAAAGTACCACAAATAATATATTGTTTGTATATGGGAAAAAGAATTCTATTTAAACAATACTTGTAATAGAATAAAAATTGTTAATCTATAATAACGTAATTATAATATATCTACTTATTATATTTATAGCCGAACGAACTGAAAACGAGATGGTGGAACACCTCGCACGCCCTTGATCGTCGATACTTGAACTGATGCCTGACCTAAAACTATAATTCAAGTATCGAAGATCCATCGAGAGCTTATAAAATAACGATCGATAATTATGTGGCATAATAAGTGCGTGCGAAGCGCGGCCAAGACTCCGCACAACAAAGCAATAATGTATAGAGAGAAAAATGAGAGCGAGGGAGAACAATATAGAAAAGAGCGAAAACGAGATATCTGAGAGCGTGAGAGTGAGAGGGGAAAATTTTTACTGAAAAGAGATGACAAAGAAAAAAAAAGAAAGGTTGATTTAAGATTTAAGTTTATCTTGTACTAAATCACGTACCTAACGTTATAAGTTTAAGGCAATTCCATTCTACGTATAACAATGCCAGACGCGGAAATCATTAGATTGTGTCTCCACTGCGGTATAAGTGATCGTGTAACGAAATCGAAATGGACCCGCAATTCCATATAACTATAGATATCGTCGAGTTTCATAAATATCAGATTTGAGATTTGAATTAAATTCGCCTGTACCGGTATTTGGCGAGACTTCATTATGCAAGTTATTTATTGCTCGGTTTTTGAAGTACGTACCTATACCGTTATAACTTTCCACCACGTCGCGGCTAAGGGCAACCTAATAGCTGTTTAAGCATTAAGGCTTATTTGTTCGTCCCACGAAGTCGCAATAAAGTACGGTAAAGTTGGTTTCAATAAAGCTAAGAGCCGCAGGGCCCAATTTCGCTCCTTTCAAACGTTGAACTATAGTTCATTTCCGAATGTTTACCAGTTTGCAGATACATTCCTTACGTATTTTTCATTTCTCAACTCCTCATTGTAGTGAGTAAAAAATTTATCAAACCTCGTTATGAGATTTTATTTCAAAAATTGTATAATTTCATGAAGCCGGGATACCTACCCCCGGTATCTCTTAAATCAGTTGATACACAAGGGGCGCCGGAGACAAATTAAAAATGAGCGTTAATTTCCCCCGCGCTGTTTGAACATATCAAGACCCGGCGTGACCGGGTCAGCCAATATTTTTATTACCATATACTATACTTGTTCGCCGGTTGAGAGAATGTACCCGCGTACGTCCGTATAACTGCAGGTCAAAAAGGTAACTCGGAAAGAGTTACGAGAAACGGGCCGTAGACAAGCGACGTATTGCGACACGGCAACCGGCAAGGGTCAAAAATCGATCGTTTTCGGTACTCTACGGTGCCTCACGTATACTTCCATATTGAACTACAAATATAAGTATGTACGTGTATATTATACATACACATATATACATGTATTATGTAAGAGGTTATATTGTACATAAAAAATACATGTATACCCTAATGTACATAGATTAAGACACTTACCGATCGAGGCTGCAATTAAATCCATGGAATTTGTTTTATTGGCCGTCGGTCACTCTATTTTATCAGCACATGGTACACTTACCCACATGGTCAGATCGATTTCATGAAATCTACATTGTCGACCGTCGGTTCAGCGATTCGATTAATGATAAAATAATATACGCGGTGAACCGAATAGATTTTTTTTCTCCGTCACTCGGACCAATTCTTCATTCAAATATGAAGCAGGTAGGGTAAAAAAAAATTACCTGAATAATGAAAGGGAAAATGTACCAATATCCCAACCAATGTATACTCGACTCTAGCAAGTCCGCTGATTGACTGTGAATGCGTTATCGTTCTTCTCGCGATGTTTCACATGCGGCAACACACACGTGCGCACGTTACCTCACCTGGAATAAATGCGAGGAACTGACATACGCCACGGATGTGTCGGTGCTGCGTACCAGGGTGAAAATGTTGTATGACACCATTTCCTCCCTCGAATTGCGTTTGCGTGGTTCGTTCAATACTTAATAAGCGCTATTCCGACCGGGCTAACACGATACAACACACAACGTGCGCACGTGCATGCGTGCATGCGTGACATATCTATAGCTAGTGGGTACTCAAAGTCGAGCGCAACGTAAAGTAAACTTTGCGCAAATTATGCAAACAAATGATTTTGGTACACGTGTACGCGAAACGCGACGACCGTAAACAACGATAACGTTACACAATGCATACGTCAACGAAATAATCTATGCCCAACTTTGATGAAACAGAAACGGAATACGTATACCGTGGCGTGTACTACATATTGCAATAATTGAACATATTATAAAAAGTCTGTACGAAAAAATTAAGATAAAGAAAAGGGAAACGAAACCTGTTGTCTAGGAATAAGCTGTCATGTACATTGTGCACTATACATTAGGTTGTAAGTATTATAAATTGAATACAATGCGAAAGTTGTAGCGCGTTGTTTAATAAAGAAATAATGTCTACGAACTATGTGTAGATAAGCATTACTTCAGTCGAGGTTTTCCTAAGTAACTCTTCAACAAATCTTTGGACTTTTGTTGTTTCCGTCTGCTAAACTTGAACGCGAGGTGTGATTTTAGCGCAACCCATATGCATATGTCATAATTGAAAATTATCGTCAAAAAAAGAAAAAGTCGAGCTTGAATCGGCGAACTCAAATCGTGAACGTGATGTGACTTGGGCGAGGGCGAATCACCGGCATGGAAGAGCTACAAACGATGAGAATCGAGTGCAGCAGCAACTTTGGCAGGCAAGTTGCTGGTGTAAACAGGCGGGGTATAAGGTATATCTGGCACAACGCGATCAATAGCGAATCACCGTTTTATTAATAACGTTAAAAGTGACGAGGGTCTTCTCAGCTGACAAAAATTCTGAAATAAAGGGAACCCCAGATACGGAGTAACAGGGATAAGAATAAAAGTAAAAATCGAACTGCATCAGCGATCTGCAAAGACGAGTATCGCACTGAAACTATGCCATCCCCACTGAAATTTCATCACTGCTCTAGTCTTAGCGATTTTCTGTCTTATACCCTTATCTGCCGTGCATGGCACCCAAGTATCTAGTATTCATAATTATCCTTCGAGTGCATCAGCAGAGGCCATATTCATCGTGCGCGAAGAAGCGTAAAACGAACATAAAACAGGGATAGAGGGTGAGAGGGGGTGGGGGGGGGGGGGGGGGGGGAGGGGGGAGGCATCTAGTCGATGGTTTTTATACCCACAAGCGTGTCAGAGGCGACCCCGCGACTGCCCCTAGCTTAACCCCACTTGCCCCCCACCCCCCAGATCCCTGACACCGACTGCGGATTTAAAACGGTGCCTCCGCATGCAGTAACGAAAGGGTGCGAGTGCCGGGCCATTTTTCACTGCGAAAGTAAAAACACTCACCCTGAAGCCGGGAAAACATTCCCTGGAACAATCCGCGCGGAAGTTCGTTTTAGTCACTGAATTCTCCAGAGTATCAAAAAAGGGAATTAACGGAAAAAATAATCCCCAGGGGTACCGAGCTATGAAGGGCCCGCAAATATGACGCATCACGGAACCTCGGCATGGTACAGATTTGTCCCGATGGGTCGAAGAGTAGGGCTTAATCAGTTAGTCGATAGGCAAATTGGCTTATGAGTCCGTCAGCGATGTGTGGTTTAGAACGGGCGGTCCCTCGCCGGTGCTGTTTCGCGATCCGTTAGTCGTTGGCCTCGTCCTCGTGTCCCGTCGTCGGGTGTTTTAGAAGTTAATTTTAATAAGTAATTGAGTAATAGAAATCCGCAAACAGTGAGACGAAAGGATAGCTCTTTTTGATTTCTGAGGACCGTTTTTTCACGAATCGGCGACGTAGGGTAGGTCCAGAAACCAGCGGAATACACAAGTTGACGATCGTGATGTCGGTTGGAAAAAAGTGCGAAACTAAGACTGGCCGAGAGCCGTGAATTCCTAAACCGGAACCAAGCTCGTTACAATTACGTCTGATAGTATCGAAGCCTCCTGGAGAACGGATCTGGAGAACCTCGATCACGCGGTAAAACTACGAATCCCCCGTTACCGGATTGCGGGAAAAACGGTTACGCCGAAGCTGCGCAGGGATGAGGAGTCGATCCGTTGTAGTTTTGTGCTGCTACCTTTACACCCTCTTTGACATTGCAGCGTTGCACTTTCCGTAAGTAGGCGAGAAAAGTTTCAATCGGGTCAACTGCATGTGCAGCCATTTAAAAACGCACACCTTCTGAGTCGTTGCGACGTTTCAAGGCTTTGCGAAAACGCGGAATTGTGTATAATACAGCAAATGCCGAGTCAATATCACCGAGAAAAATCGACCGTCCACGATATTTGCTGGGTTTTAGAGTATTTTTGTCTCATCGACAGAGACCTGGAGCTAGAGGAGTACGGTAGGAAAGAGGCGTCTTTATCCCTAAGAGACATCCTGCCCCTGAACCCGAAACAGTACGACAAGCACAGGGCACCCAAGTATCTAGGACAGCCAACTGTGGTGTATTTTCACGTAACTGTACTGAGCCTGGATTCAATAAACGAGGAGTCTATGGTAAGTCGATTTGTCCCTCCCTAGTTACCCGCAGTATAAATTACGGTTGATGATTAACCCGAAGTTGGAACCGGGCTTAACCCGTCACACAGACGTATGTTGCAGACATATTTCTGGCCCAGAGCTGGCGAGACTCACGTCTCAGACTGCCCGAAAATATGTCAGAAGAATATCGAATCCTCGACGTCGACTGGCTCCACAACATTTGGCGACCAGACTGCTTCTTCAAAAATGCGAAGAAGGTCACCTTTCACGAAATGTCCATACCCAATCACTACCTTTGGCTTTACCACGACAAAACCCTCCTCTACATGTCCAAGTGAGTACGAGCCGTCGCTGATCAATTATAAACTCTGCAGGGTATAGCCTCAACAGCTTCTGAACATCACTAAAATTTCAGACTCACCCTGGTACTCTCGTGCGCCATGAAGTTCGAATCTTACCCGCACGACACGCAATACTGTTCTATGATGATCGAGAGCCGTGAGTAGATGTCTGATCCATACCTTGTGCTTTAGTGGTGAACTGTAACGAACGGATGTCCTTACAGTTTCCCACACGACACAGGACCTGGTGTTTGTCTGGAATATGACTGACCCGCTGGTGGTGAACCCTGAGATAGAGCTCCCACAGTTGGACATATCGAACAATTACACAACCGACTGTACGATCGAGTACTCGACCGGGAACTTCACCTGCATTCAAATAGTATTTAATTTGCGAAGAAGATTGGGTTACCATCTATTTCACACTTACATACCGTCCGCCTTGATCGTCGTCATGTCCTGGATCGCCTTTTGGATTAAGCCTGAGGCAATTCCGGCCCGAGTCACCCTGGGCGTTACGTCGCTTTTGACTCTGGGTAAGAAGATAATGTAATACATACCGAGAGGAAACGGTGAAACTAAGCAGATTGAGCGTCCGATTGCGCATGCGCGAAATTTGTCCAAACGCGACTTACGGAGGTTACGTAGGTGACGCAATTTTTTTTCAAGTTGAGCAGATCTGAAATAGTTAATCTAGCGACTCGGAAAGGCTTGACAAACTTTTATTGTTTAATGATCGATGATCGACGACGGCAACGAGTAATCACGACAACATAATTTCAAATTTCCAATCGACGCGGGCGAGCTTGGCATCCCGTGTCCCATTTCAAATATGTTGGTTCCTCTCCGTTACAGACGAAAATATTGCTGCTGCACGATCTCGCCGACGAATAGAGTTGAATTTTTTTTTCGCAGGTGTAGTCTGTCGCTCAAAATGCTAACCTTCACCGTTTCCTCTCGGTTAAAGCGAATGACAATGCGGAAATTAAGCCTCGCAATTGATTGCTGACGACAGCAACGCAGAATACTCAGTCCCAGCAGTCGCTGCCTCCTGTTTCGTACGTCAAAGCCATCGACGTGTGGATGTCTTCCTGTAGTGTATTCGTATTTTTATCACTGATGGAGTTCGCGGTAGTGAACAACTACATGGGACCCATTGCCACCAAAGCGATGAAGGGCTACTCGGACGAAGACCTGCGAGAAGCCATCGACGAGTTCAAGGTGAGGAGGAGAACTGTGGCTTACCGTTCTTTACACAAAATTAAACTGGGTTATGCTTTGTTGCTAATTCTTCAATTAAACAGACGCCAATGCGGTCGGACTCTGAGAGAAGCAGAAGTCCGGGTCGGCCGCCTACGGTGCAGTACGAGACTTGCTGCCAAGGTCGAGCGACTGCTATCTACATCGACAAGGTGTCGAGGTTCTTCTTCCCGTTTTCATTCTTCATCTTAAACGTCGTATACTGGAGTACCTTCCTCTAGCCAGAGCTCCTTGACTTTTGTTAATCTATTGTCATTACTCTGCGGCGTTTTTAAACTACACTTACCATTGCCGAGTAAGCGCAACAGTGGTTATACGATTAACTTACGTATACTTCTACTACATCACCAACATACGGCGATATATATTTAATTATACAATCATTGATCCGGCAAGTTTGGACAAACTGTAAATTATATGTAAAGGAGTAGCAGACTTACCGATGTGTTCTATAAAAGTCCAGGCTGATTATAAATAAATTGCTTGGATTATTTTTACGTTTCATGCATTAAAATTTACGTCAAATTTATGATTCCTCCACTCACAAGTTTTCATAATTGCGTACAAAAATATTATACAATAATTCTACCAACGTTGGAAAGGACACGAAATGCATGAGGCGTGGATATAGACAATACTTTATTTCCATGTATATTCTTCTTGCCGGTTGTTTATATATGTATAATATATATACACATTTATAATTTATATAAATATGGATGTATAATATATTTATATAAATGATAATAATAATAATAATAATAATAATAATAATAATCTTAATAATAAATATGGTGACGATGGGTGAGGATGACTATGGCGACGATGATGATAACGATAATGGTATAATTACAAGAATAATAAGAGTAACAATAGTGGTAATAATTAATTAACGGTAATAGTTGTAACAAATAATATAACTTTGTTAATATAATTGATAAATATGGTTCCATTAGTGCGCACCATCCCTGCATATTTGAGACCTGTGACACCTGTGGCACCTGCGCCCCGTCGAGATTTAATCAAAGACGGCTGGTCCTTTACCCATGTATATATATATATATATATGTGTGTGTGTGTCTGCATATATACATATAATATATATATATATGTATGTATATATATTTCTACGTAGCCGTAGTTCCAGCTACCTTCGTTAACCTTAATAGGTATATATTATGTATAATAATTATTACAGTCTATCGAACGAGATTACATGACGTTTCTCGTTCGCCCAGGCTCTTTTTCTTCATCACCTCGAGTTCCAGCTCGAGTTTTGAATTTCCTCCCTTTTTTTTCCATTCTCTTACTTTTTTGCTCTTTCCTCTTTGCCAGCGTATCGAGACTCTCCGTATAGCATAAAAACAAATGTTGAGAAGAAAAAAAAAAATAGAAAAAATCAAAAATAAAACAACACCAAAGAAGAATCTTTACAACCGGTTTCCGACGCACTGACATATAATTGGCCCTTACGGTGCTTTTCGTACAATTCGAGCAGGTAAATAAGATGTCCTTGAATCTCAATTGAAATAAAACAAGTATAAGTTAAGATTGATTTTTGTATGAGGAATGAGAAAGATACTTTTTCCCCGATGTATTACAAAATTTGAAGAATTTTAAATCGCAGTGCAGATTGTAATCATGAATGTTTCTAGTGAGATGTGAACAGTGACTTTGTTAAGTTTCAAATAGTTTTCACCGCTGCCCCGAGACATGATTTTTGTGAATTAGTTAACGATTCTTTTCTCACTTGGATATTGCCTTTTGGTCAGAGTCCGTTTCACGAAGACTTAATAATTTTCATTTATAGTTTGAACAGGTATTTATAGCATGTTGAAAAAAGAAAACAACGGTCGCGTTCGTTACATTGCGAGACTAAGGTCATGATGAGTTATGATTCAACGAAGAGAAACAGTCTTGCAAAAAACGCTTCATGTTTCACGATAATAATCGAGACGCTTCAATTTGGCACCATTTTACGATCACACCGCGAATCTAAGGTAAGATAACGCAGCTTGCTTTCCAAAAGCTTAAGAAATTCCATTATTATACCTAACGTGTTGACAAGTCGCAAAATAATTTGATTTCCTCGCAACTGGAAGAAATATCTTCTAACGTGAACTCTGAACCCGATGATTTTATGAATTCATTCCAGATCCGAGTTCCAAGACATTTGGAATCCTACCTCCGCACTCAAAGCCAGTCTTACTCTAGCAAACTTTGTGACCGTTTCAACTAAGTCCTCTCACGCTCGTAAACGCCTGTAAAGTACGCAAATATGCCCGCTGCATCTCCCATAGAGCTAATAAATTTCCCATAACCGGAGGAATAAAAAAAATATCCCAATATATCCTCAGGGTCTGGCGAGTAAAAACTATCTAACGCCATGATTTGATCAAATGGTTTTCGACGTGTACGATCGATGATCGTGGCAGCAATGGATTCATTTGTCATTCTTTCGATTTTTTACTTTGTTCCAGGTGGTCGGAATAAGTTTTCTTATAATTTTACATGGCCGGTCCCGCAACGAGAGTACATAAAGAGTAACAGCGAACCGATAGGAGTGATTAGGTGAGAAAATGAAGTCGAATCAACATCGACAAGAGAATGATTGAGACATATTTGAATATATCATGAAAAGACGAAAAGATATTCTGGCAATTACTGTTCTATTTGGTGTTGGATAGTTTTACGATTTATTTATTTATTTATTTATTTACTCTTTGTATTTTTTTTTTAGTATATTTCAATCCTTTTTCTTTCTAATTTTTCATAATTAAATTTGAAATCGTATATAGCGACAAAGCAGTATTACGGAGAGAAGGAAAATTGAAAGAAGGATGTCGATTGATTTTATCGAAGTATGAAAAGAGAAACTATGGCGACGATGATAGTAACGATGATAATTCAGATACGCAGTCAAACGTTTTTACTCATTTCATTCATTCCATTCACCCTGGTTACAGATTTATTTATTTTAGAATATTTTCAGTATATATATTAATATACTATATATGTATGTTATTAGCTTTAATTTACGCAAATGCGTGGACGGTGGTGATTTTGGGGAGGATATATTTCTGTTTGCTTGCTGTGAATGTGCCGATGTGCTTCCACGTTTTTTCTCTCTCATCATTTCTCTCTTCCCTCCCTCGTCATGTATCTCGCCACTTTCCTTACCTCTACCATTCATCTACCTATAATAGTTCTCTCACTCTCTTTCTCAATCACACCCTATCACTTTGCGTCTGGGGATTTTTTTCCCACCACATTTTAATCGGCAGTTTTCTATATATACTTGGTTCAAATAAACCTGCGCCACGTGTCTGATCTCATCATTCCTTAACCAACTTCCTTCAATTTTTTTCCCTAAAACTCTTTCAATACGACGTTGTTCTTGATATACCGAAAATTATTGTGTTTCTGCAACGAAGAGATGGAACGAATGCCGAAAAAATGCGGTAAATTAAATGCGACTTCAAATTAAAAAGGATCCTCCTTTGTATTACGAAATAATCAACGAGCTGTATGTTATGTACCTACACTTCCTACTCTTTTCGAATATTGTATTGCCAACTTCGACGAGAGAAATAACAAACTCACGAAAACAAATCTAGCGCTGGACTTGATGATGGCCGTAAATGACCGTGTGTGTTTCCTTTTTTTTTTCATCTTTTAAATAATTTGTTTCAATTTTTTCCTCCCTTCTTTTTGGTTTGTTATTGTTGGCTTTCTTGCGGTTAATTATCCAAAGACGTGTTTTAATTATTATCACTGTTTTGGGTGATCGGGTAATCTATGTACGTACGAGCGAACAATCTCGTTATCTCATGATTAGTTTTTTTTATTTTTTTTTCTCATAAATCTTTGTTCTTAGTTTTTTTTTTTTTTCTTGCTTTTTTAATCTGAATGATAGAGTACGACAGGTATGTATTTTTTTAATTAAATTTTTTAGACTTCTTTTTTCTACCCACGATTTACGTTCATTATACGTCACACTACTATCTAGTCTATAATTGAATGTTTTAGAATAATAATTTCCTCTTCCCCATTCTTCAATATTGTTTTACACAATCGGTTCTAACAATAAAATAACCCATATCCAACTTATTTGCCGATCAAATACATGATGTAACGGATGATCTTAAAACGTTATAATCAATAAATAATGTATTGAACAATTTATTTATTTGTATATAATTATATATATATATATATATATATACATATATATATACATATATATATATATATATACATATTTCCTCTTTTCTTCATTATTCGTTTAATTATTTATTTAATTTTTACCTATAGATTTTATGTACAGCTAAGTATATATTATAGACGATGCGACGCGAGTCGAATTTAACGTACACACGACGCAAGTTTTAGTATATATATATATGTGTGTATGTATATATAATTCTGTATCGAGTAAATTTGATACGAAATTTTGAAAGAACAAGGGTATCCTCAACTAGAAATTGCATGTTAACGCGCAAGTTTATCACCGCGGTAATTATTCGAGTGAACTTTGAATCGTCCAATCATCCGTTTGTGCACATGACCGAAAAATCGCACCCGTAACATCCAACACATAAGATATTTTCAATAAAGTTTCCCTTTGATAATTGGAAAGAGATAATTTTTTTCATTCACATTTGAAATGATTACGTGACTGATTGCAAGAACGATTCCTTACTTTATATTTATGTAACAATAATTAATTCGACGGAACTGCGAAACGTCCGATATACAGTATCATAATATTATATGTTGGATGACATTACAGGACAACGATTTAACAGCTAGGTTTCCGTGATTTGGCAAATGAGCGACGCGTTCGGTCTGCACGATTGATATTCCTCCTAAATCTCTTTGTCTTTCATCAATGTCGGTTGTGTTCTATCATAATGTGTATTGTATATGCGATATCACCAGCTATATGACGTGTGTATATGTAATGTATGTATACCATATACGGAATGACTGGACTGCAGGTTGGGCAATTTGTTTTCTTTCTCTTCTTTCATCGTGACAAAACCGTTATACATATCGAGGAAACGGTGAAACATGGCGAATTAAACTTCCGACTATGCACATGCGCGACAATTTTTCATGCAGACTAGCTAATTCAAGCGTCATCTGTCAAACTCGATTTACGGATATTACGTAGAGGTGTTGCGAATTTTTTGCAGGTTAAGCGCATCTCGAACAACTGATGTAGTAATTCGGGAAGACTGAGCAAGCTTTTAAAGTCAACTGACCGATGACTGCTAAGAGTGGTCTTTAACGCGAGAGAGTTCGACATTTCACGCCCCGCTCCGATTAGGTTGGCTCCCCTGCTTTGCGGGCGTAAATATTGCCGCGATACGATCTCGCCGTCCAATAGAGTTCGATTATTTCGCGCATGCGCAGCCGCTCGCTTGACTGCAAAGTTTTACCGTTTCTTCTCAGTGTACAGGTATGAATACATGTGTGATGTGAAATATTTATCACTTGTGTATTGCCTGGTGATCAATTGAAAATTCCGCATGAAGAAACGATTTTTCCTTTTTCGCCGAGCCAACTCGACGTTCTCAGTCACGAATGATGACTGCACGGGACTATCATAAGTATGTGTACAATGGCTAACACCGTTCTACATAATCGCACTACGGTGATATACGATCAACTATATCCGTCACCCAAGCGTTTCACATTTACTGCATATCGTTGAAGTGTCAAAAAAACTTGTAAATCATGACAACGTAATTATTATCCAACTCCAAGAGTGCCTGGTTAAATAAATAATTGCATTTGATTCGTCCATTGGAAATTTACCAACTTCCTGAAGACCCGGAGACTCCGAAGACCATTGAAAACTAATTTTCGTTCATATTTTACGTCAATTTCAATTGTGCCCAGATTTTCATGACGTTCCGAGGCGAGTGGTTAACGTGGTTACACGTCATGGTTAAGCTGAAGTTTAAGACCTAGCCTGAGCTAAATGTTTCGTTAACGACGCCCTTAAATATACCAATAAAAAGTAATTCTCGAACGAGCTTTTCAATTTATTTTAATTGGAAATAATGTAATGTAATTTGATTTTCAGTTCATGTTTGCGTCGATATTAAATGTGGCTGCAGCAGAAGCTTTAAAAATCGAACTACCCGAGAAGACCGATCAGATAGGGCATTGCTATATTGCAGTTATTTTTACGGGCAATCAGCGTTTTGATTTCATTACAGGGCTGTTCCCTTCGTTTAGATCTCGAAAGCTTCGCCCAGTAAAACCCTTCAAAAGATGACAATCAAGGCGTTTGTTGATTCAAAGTAAATTTACACCCGCAGCGGAGACGATGACAGCCCGGTGACCGATCTTATAACAAGGCGACACAATATGGTGTTCCTAACACGGTAAGGTAAGGACTATAATACACATTTAATCGATCCTGTAGAAGGTCCTGAAGGACTGAGAGCCCGTTCCTGCGCTAACTACTATGCAGCTAACATCAATTCAGAAACAACGAGAGGGGCGGATGAATGGGGGGGGATGAGGAAGAAGAGGAGGATGGAGGGGGGGGGGGGAGGGGGGGCGAAATTCTCTGCGACGGGTTCTTATCTTGGCCCTTCCATCTCTCCTCAATTCCCTCCTCGTCTGATCGATATCTCGGTCGTATTGTCTTCCAGGAGGGGGGGGCGGGGGGGTACGCAATTCGTACGCTAGTCTCTAAACTTAGGTACCGAGAACTCTCTAGCTCCCGTTCCTTCAGAGTACCCGGATGATGAACCGTAGGACGGGGAACGAGAGAGTAACTAAGAACGAGAAAGCATTTCGAGAATGGAAGCGTCTCGCCACCCCCTTCCCATTGCTGTCTATTTCCCGGATGAAGTGGCCGAGAAATGGGCACGAGCATCCTTGTTGTCACCCTCATAACTCGTCTCTTAAGCACGAATCCCATCCCCCCCCCATCATATAACATTACCGCTATAACATATTATATTTTTCTGTATATCACGCGGAGTTTCCTTCGTATATTTCTTACTTTTCTTCTCTCATGTATGACAACGACGACACCACGAGGTGTTTCCACGAATATCCTGGGCCGCGATTTTTCGTCTCGATATCGCGTTAATCGAGGATTCGATCGCAAGAGGCTCGGGAAGAAGGGATGGATGGACAATGAGGAACGTCGTCTTGGTCTCTGGTCTTTGATCGCCGACTGTGTAATGTCACCGCGTCAACTCCACGTTGCTTTTCTTAGCCGGCAACGGCTCAGGCCGGTTCGGACAGCGAGGGCTGACAACCGGAAGTAAGTGCTGGGACGGTTCCCGAAGTGGTTCCGGCGCCGGTGCAGGTCGAGGTCGCTGTCGGGACCGAAAGTGGCTGAAGTGCCTGCATGTCGCAGGTGTGGGAACCACGCTTCTTAAGATCCTGAAACAGTTCGGGAAGCATATTGGCATTGCGAAACACACATACATACCGCACCAATTTCGACGCTCTCTTCCCCTCCACCGCAATTATCTTCGTTCATACGTGACTGTATCTTTACCACTCGGTACGCGAAATTTAATCGAGGGGAAGAGAGAAATCATCCCGCCTTCTTCTTGAGCTACAAAAGTAGACATGATTCCAAAAAAACAAAAGAAAACAAAAAAACGTAGGTATCTATTGCTTTTTTTTCACCAAGTGAAAGAGTTTCAGGAATTTGGTGTTTGAATTTTTATTCTTTTTTTAATTTATAAGAGCACACATACCTATACAATGCGGATAGATGAAAAGTGGAGTAATTAGCAAATCTGCTCTTCGGTAGTGTGCAGGTGAAAACAAAGGGGGTAAAAAAACAAAGGTAATCACAACGAGGGATGTAAAACGTAGACCTAAAATACTACTTAGAGGTATAACATGTGTACTTGTATTAAAACGTATAAAGAAAATATATACATACATATAGTATATATGTACGGCAAAAGGTAAGAGTACTCTAAACGACTCTACAACAAAATAAATCTCTATTGTGCACAGAGTATGTATAGTATAATATACTGGAAAGCGGTGCGACAGGCAAGGTAGAGACACCTACGTCAGGTGTGGATATGACGCGTATTTGTCCGGGTGCGGTGTGAATCAAGTGCATGTAGGCGGGAGAAAGAACGTCAAGCGAGACGTAGGTACCTAACACACATACATATGTCTACATATAGAGGGAATATATAGTTAGACAATAAGCGACAACGACGCACCGAATAAAAGCCAAGGCGATGCAGACGATAGTAAACTACTATATGCGTATACATGTATACCTTACGGTACCGTACAATAGATATATATAGCATTGGTAGTGGTTAGTGGATAGTAGTAGCAATGGCAGCTGGAAGCAGTAGAGTGGTGGTAGCAAGTTTAAAGCGATGCGAAATACCGCACGTCCGTTTTCAAACAAAAGCTATACGACGAGGGCTGGTCGTCGGCGAACGTGGGCAAAAGTTTTAGTATATGTATGATGTGTGTGAGATAAATACGGAGACTGGGCTCCAGAGCAGGTACATATGCAGATGCAGATGCGGCACCGAGAATGCAGCTGTGCGGATGTATGGCACGTAAGTATAATATACGTATAAGCAATAGCAGAGAGACAGGCGATAGGCAGCTCAGGCAGATGCGAAGAGGCTCGCTTGCAAAGTCCAGCGAGTCCCCCCATATATATATATATATATATGTATATATATATATATATATATATATATGTATATATATACATAATAGTGCGGCTGGAGAAGAAGAGTCTCTTCTTTCTTTTGGTTTTACCTTTTTCCGCACTTGTATACGGTCGCCGTAAACGAGGACCACTCTGTCCTTGCTCATGTTGGACGCGATCCGGTACGACAAGCTCTTCATGGGTTTCAACGACGATTGTTCGTTGTTCCGAGACAACGACATGTTAGTTCGTGTGATAATTTGATTGATTTTTCATTTTTCAGTTGTTGTGATTTTTTTTTGTTTTTTTTTTTCCGTTACGTTGGTTACAAATGAATCGTTCGTAATTCGTATTTGTGTTCGTTACGGTTAGTCGTTGTACACATGTGTATGCATATGTATATACATTTAATCAATGGTTAATTCGGGGCGACGGCGATATCGTCATCGTCCAATGCGATCAAGCGTGTGAAACATATTTTTTGTCGTATTGTTGTTTTTTTTTTTTTTTTATCGTTTTGTACGTGTATCACACCGGATAAAAATCGCGTACGTCCATCGTCGTTGTCGTTGGGAGGGAGAAGCCATTGCGGGGCAGGTTGGACAGTTGTTCATACGACGTTCACGCACACGAGATCAAGTGCACGCGGAATTTCCCATCCGTTGTTGTTGTTGTTGTTGTTGTTGTTGTTGTTGTCGTTGTTGTCGTCGTCGAAGAAGAGAAGAAGAAACGGGGCGTTGTCGAGTCCAACGGCGTCGTCGAACGCGGGTGGCAGAGAAATAGGGAAATAGAAGAATTGATTGAGTGAGGTGAGGTGCGGTGGTTTGCCATTTGAATTCTTTTTTTCTTTTCGTTACTTGTTTTTTTTTTTTTTTTGCGTGTATCTTTGAAATTTGTCATCTGTATCGAGCATTCAGAGTTTGTCGTTCGTTTGAATGTTGTGTGTTTGTTTGTTTGTTTTTTTTTTGTTGTCTCGTTGCAATGTTCTAAATTTATTACGTTATGCAACGTCTGCGTGTCTCCGCACATCCGGTCTCTCGGTTTTCCTTATTTAATGAAATTTTTAATCGTATCTTCATTTTTATTTTTCGTTATACGTATACATGTATAATGTATGTATGTATGCATGATTTTTTGGTGTCGTTATTTTTTTTTTTGTTTTATTCGAATGTGCGTACGTGTGTGCGTGTATAATGTGTGACTCGGGTGTATTCGTTGATCTGTGAGTGCATGATGTTTCTTAAAACGTATAATGTTTGTACGTGTTCCTGTAGTTTATTTCTTTTCATTTGTTATTATTTTTTTTTTTGTTTTCAAATTCTTTCCGTCTTTTCGTCATTCTTTTCTTTTCTCTTAGGCGGTGGGATTTACGAGGAAGACGTGTCTACGAGAAGCGCTCTCCTCGTTCAAAACGAGGCCTCGACCAGATACGTGCCGTCCATGGCGACCCCCGTCTGCCCGCCGCCTGGGCCGCCCGAAACCTGGGCCCTAGTCGCCGGGATGTACTGACTGTACGCCTGCTGAAATCCACACCCAAAGCACACGCTACATTGTCGGCCGCTAGAGCTTCGTCGGTTCTCCTCTTTCTCTCGCATTCCATATTTCCCACCACGTTCATCCCCCCATTCGCACACTACCTTCCTCGCCCTTTCGCACACTCTCTCTCTCTCTCTCTCTCTCTCTGTCTCTCACTCTCGACTCGTCATTCGCTCTCTACTGTACATACGGTGAAACATAGCGGGTTGAGTGACTGACCGTGCATACGAAAAATGATTAGATCTATTTGCGGGTAAGATCGTATCGCGGCAATGTTTTTACCGAGTGTGCAAGGCAGGAGTGCCAACTTACTCAAAAAGTGGTACGAAATGTGAAAATCTCCCGCGTTAAGTGGTGAGTTGAAATTATGTTGTTCTAGTGACTCGTACTTGGCCATCAGCCGTAATTCGGTTAACAATAAAAGTTTCCCAAGACTTTCGGAATAGCTACATGAAGCATGAGAGATCTACTTAACCGAGCAAAAAGTTCGAATCAACCTGCACACAATCTTCGTAAGTCAATTGTGACAGCAGAAGCTTGAGGTGGCCAGCCTGCATGAAAATCCGATAAAGCTCGCGCATGCGCAGTCTGACGTTCAATCTACTAACTTTCACCGTTTCTTCCCGGTAATCATTCTCCTCGATCCACCATAACTCGGCCCGATTTCCACCCCCCAAAAAACTCGCTGCGCCTAAATGCTACGCCTAGACCTACACTACATAATCTTTCTGTCGTGAGGAGCTCAGACAGTGGTAAATGATGAAAGTGGGGTGGAATGTTCGAAGAAGTGAAAGAAGTTGATACTTCTTTATCCCCTTCACGGGGCTCCAGTATTATTACCTAGGTTAGGAAACAGAATTTGATGGCCGCGCGTTGAAGTACCGTGCGCACGTTGTTCGGGAGGGAGGATGGCGAGATATGATTTCCTACTTAATTCAATTGGGACTGAAAGGACCGATGGCGAACCGAGCAGCAGACTTTATGTCCACCCGGTCCTTATCGACGGATGCAAAGGTAAAAAAGACCACGAGGCGGATCTCATCTTTTATTCGTTGGTATTATAGTGTCCGGAATGCACTAAGTCAACTACAATTAATATGACAATTCGCAAATTCCCCGCAGATCCGTCTTTATCGTGGAAACGTTTCAAGTCCATTCCGTTCTGACGACCATCGAATGGTGATAGTAACGCATCACCAATGACATCACAACGACAATAGCTGAAAGGAGAGGATTATATGGGACTGTCTCATCTGACGGTAAAGAATGACCGGTGATCCCATTATCCCTCCTGCTATATCGATTTCATTCGCATCCACGTCTAAAGAGATACTCCTCGTTTTTCTCGCCGAGTCTCTTTGTCCATCGCACAGATGGCAATTAACGTCGGACCCGATGAAGATGTTTCTCCGTTCTTGACTGTGTAATTGGCGCGTCGTCCTCACGTTTCTGAAATAACGGAACCCATACGCTTTGTCGAATGACGGAACCGGCATGTCAGATCAGACTTCACCCTGTGAATTTGTAGGAGAAAAATAACGTTAGAACGTATAGGTCGCTTGAACAGAGTCAAAGAACTGCATTCCTTCTACCTATTTAACCGCCAAAATTGGCTTTTGAGTTACGCCAAAGCACAGAGAAGTTAACACAGAAGAGACTCCGATTGAGTCTGAAGCACCGTGCCGATGGACTATGACGTGAAACTTCGAGGTACGGTCAACGATAAATCCGGCTCCACAACGAGCATTGTGCACCGGACCGAACGTTTTAGCGTTCTGCACGATATTACTCACAACCAGCGGTGTTAATTTTCTACATTCCGAGTGGTTGCGCCTCCATTGTGACGAGGTCACAGGTGACGGTAAAGTTTGACTGCTGAGGACGGGAAACTAGACAAACATAGAAAGGCCAGTCTGCGAGTTTACCTGAACTCACCCGTAAACAAATCGTTTAGCTTTCCCGATCCTTGGTCACCCCTGTCAACATTAACAATAATTGTTATCAAAGCCACAGCTGCAGCAGCACGCCTCGTACTCGAGAATGTAATTAGCTTTACGAACATACTCACCTGTGACGACCACACGTATCAGCTTACATCACCGGGCGCAGAACGCGTTGCCAGTCACTTTTTATCACTGGTGACCCGAAGTTGTACGATTCGAAGATAGAGGCGATGGCCTACTTTAAATAAGCCCCCGGGAGGGAGCCGCCTATAACTCGATAGAAATCAGTGGTGCGGTAGGATGGGCACAAGTTTGAAGAGAGGATTTCAATGCCCAGAATTCCGGGTCACAGAGTGGACTCGAAGGATTGCAAAACGGGTTAGAGTAATCCTGTAAGGATTGCCGTGAAACAATCCCGGGGAATAAACAGTGTGTAGATAATGTCACGTGTAAATTTTGACTGGCGAAGTGTTGTTGCGCAAATAACGCGGATGATCCAATTCAACAGTTATCGAATATCCTACGGAATTTAGGGTGTATAATGTGTCCCAATATAAATTATCACCAGGAACGAGGTGCTAATTTTGGGTTAATGCTTAGGACTTCGATAACTGCCCGTTAAGATAGATACAGTTTCTTATCTCACCTGGGTATCTCGAGGGTGCGCTAAGCCCTCGGTCGATTTTAGTAATTATAGAAGTAATATGATAAATATTAGATCTCTGTCGATGTACGTAAAGGAACTGTGAACACAGACGTATACAGTGGAGTGTACAGCAACAGTTGGACCAAAGACAGTGCCTGAAGGTTTCTGGTCATTGTATACACTTTAATGTTTGTCTGCACACCGAGAATGAGGAATGATACTTGGATACTAGCGCTACTTTATAATTTATTATTATTACTTTGCCTCGCATTGAGTACAACGTACGATATGCAACACGTATGGCTTACTGGGAAGGTGGCTTTTTCACAAGAACAACATGACACTGTGAGTACACACATCGTGATCATCTGTTGCAGATCGCGTGTCGACATTTACTTACGCGACGTTCCTTCCTTCCATCCTCGGGTGACACGCGTCGATCCTAAGCGCGAACAAATCCGTGAAGGTACGATAAAAGATGTCACGAAGTAGAAGAAGAAGAATAGAAACAGAAAGAAAACTGAATTAATAATAATGAAAATAATTAATCATTACCACAATTGTATCATGGCACATTCAATCTAAAAGTTTTTCATTTGTGTAATGTTCATTAATTTGTGAAATTTTTTTAATATACACACCGAGAGAAATTTATAGTCGCGGTCACCACTTGTACGGTCCTTGACTATTTTTATTTTTTACAATAATCAAACAACACAGTTCTGAGTATGTATAAAATGAAAATGAGTTTTTCAACCGAATCAAGAAAATCTAGTATGTAGCATTGACAACTAGGTACAATCACACTAAACATCTACTTGTACCACATTTTCTTGCGATACGAAGAATATTTAAATCGTTACGATGCCCCGTTGACTAGAATTTTCAGGTAACCATAACAAATGAAATTTTTCTCAATGCGTAGTGTTAATCTTCTTCGTAGTTTTTAACTTTCAAATGTATGCATCTCTGTTCATGGTAGGAAACGAAAAGGCGTAAAAAATGAATATGAGAAGGCAATGAAAAAAATGATACGGTGATCTTAAAGGTGGACAGGTGCCAGGCAACTGTTTTTACATCCGTCGATCCTTCCCGTTCGGTGGCGCATGAACGACTGTCGTTTTAGCTCCCCCCTCCCCGATCGGGCGCCACCTACGGTCGAGAACCCAACTAATCGTAGTAGTTTAGAACGGATTCAAACTGTAACGACGGACATTCGAAAATTTGTCTGAAAATCAGAATATACCGGGCAATTTAATTCGCAGTTAGATTGCCTAATGAAGGGCTGTAAGGGCGGGGCCGAAGTAGTTGAGAAAACCGCCCCTGCAATTATCGACGGAAGTGGTTTGCCCGGCTGAACTTCCTGCAGGCATTGACTCCACCCCGTTATAAAATGGTGCTCGTCCGGTTACTCATTCTGAGATACATTCAGAGATCTGGAATAAGAAGGCAGATCTAAAATTCTTTACGGCGCCTTTTTTACCCTGCTTCTTTTCTACAAACTCCCCTTCAGTGATTCACGGCGGTAAATCGCAGCCTGGCGGATAAAAAACCTTGGTTGGTTCACTTTGACCCGCAACTGCGCGAATCTCAGAGGTTCGTTATATTTTCTGAAGAGATCTTGAGAAACGTTGAGAGGCACAGACATAATGCCGACCGGGCGAGAATAGTATCGGCGGAAAAAAAAAATTCCTTGGTGCGATAGAGTGATAATAAATATAACAATATTGATAATAAAACCGACAACGATGATGGTAATGATAATAATAATAACCACGGAGCAAACAGTAAATCCCGACCCCATAAAATGAGCCATGTCTAGACAATGAATATATCGATCGTACAATTATCTGTCATATGCAGTTTCCGATGCGAGGTATAAACTCTATACGCGTGTACGTTACGTTAACGACGTCGAAAATATGCGGAAATGAAAAGCCTTACGGATGGTACAGTTCTTCTCGCGTATCTCGATCCGCTGTAAATTATGCAGCGTATTATGCACAAGCTACGCTTTGCAAACAATGACGATGGGCGAGCTTGACTTTGAATCGAAATGCGGAACTCGTCGGGCGTGCACTCTAAAAATCTGCAGCCAACTAATTAGATGCCATGTAATTAAAAGTTAAGAATGCCAACGCGCGTAACACCAAGATTCGTTAAAACATGACGAGAATACCTTCGTTAAAAATTTTATTATATATATATATATATATACGCGTATGATACGGAAGTAAAATATTCAAGTCTGCGTGCGTGAAATCCGGCGATATTACGCGATTGAAGAAGACGGTGAAAAAACGATGGTAATAAAATGTTCAAAAGTATGTAGCATATGGTTTAACTAGACTCCATCCACGGGATACTGATAATTAGGTTTAACGTACGTACAGTTAGCTTAAAAATGTATTGGAACGAAAACAAGAGTGAACAGTGAAGTTTACCAAGTTTCACTGAACCATATCAAATAAAATATAATTTAAAGACAAAGTCCCTGTGATCCGTTAAAGAATTTTTCAACACTGAATTTCAACCGTCATAACCATATTATTAACGAATTTAGAATAATCGCATTATCCTTCTACTTTTTTTTTCTGACTCGATAATAACTACATAATTGCTGCCCAAAATATAACTCATTCGCATACAAAATGAGCTGTTACTGATCAGAATTGGTCACAAGCAATGTTGATTTTTCGTTAAGAAATTATAAAATAATTATAACGTTTTTGTTTCAACCATTTTTTCAACCCGACTGTACGTCCGGCAAATCCTTAAATCGTGGACACTTATAGTATGATGCAAGATATGCTGGCATAACGTTCTGTAAACGGTTTAACAACCTAGAACACATCGGATAGATTCTATAAACAAAAATTCTTATCGCACATACCTGTCCTATGACGTAAGTTGTAAAAACATTCCCCTCTTACACTCTCTCAGTCTTCCTTTAGCCCTCTCTCTCTCTCTCTCTCTCTGTCTCTCTCTCTCTCTCTCTCTCTCTCTCTCTCTCTCTCTCTCTCTCTCCTCTCTCACTTGCTTCCGTCTCGCTCATCCAAATCGACTGTGTTGTATTGAAAATTTTTTCATCCCACTTCGTTACTCTGATGCGATATTGTTAGAAAAATCTAAACACCACCAAATATTTTCATCCTTGATGCCAAGTGACGAAGAGTTATGCAACGTATTTTTATTTCTCTACTCATCGCGTTTCGATAAACAATCTTTCATACTACACAAGTGTTTTTCGTTCCTGTTTCTAGTTATTCAGCCTTCCTGGTGCATATTTTTATCCAAATATTCTTTGGAAAAACAAAAAAAAAAAAAAAACATCAATCTTGAAATGAAAGTGAAAGTAAGATTACGCGAATCAAACAAATATGTTCATACTCAAATTGTAAGGAATATCACTTATTTTTGTCACATTTTTTGTATCGAAACTTTTGCGTATCGAAATTCAAGCATCTCAGCAAAACATTTTCCATTATTCTCATGGAATATTGAATAAAGATTTTCACCAGGATTATTTAATTTTTTTATCTTTTGAAGACTTAGCCGACTGTTTCTCTTCTGTTCTCCATATCTCGCTAGCTTTTCTCCCTTTGGTTCTATTTTCGAATATACATGTAATAATCGATCAGAGCCCAACAGACGTCTAGAACAATACGGCGATGCGCGATGATAATTGGCTGTTTTCGAATTTATTATTTTTCGCTCGAATGTTTTTTTCACTTGAAATGAGTTTGACAACTCTGGGTATATTATACTTTTACCGCAGCCCGCTGTCATGGAATGTTTTGATCGTAGTTATATATTTATATATATGTGTAAAAGCCAATAAATTTTAAAAACAACGTTTAACCAGAGACGTAACGATGATAATCGAAAAAAAAAAAAATCAAAACCATGGATGATGGTATATAATGTGTTAACGAAAAAGTTTCATCAGTCACGTTTCTTTTTCACGTTTTGTCTTTCGTATTCCTTATCTCATGGGCATATTTACGTAAGATTACGATAACCTCAAATTTTCAATATTTTGCCCTGCGTTTTCAACTGATCCCGTATATATGTAATATATTTTATATAGACGCTCAGTTGTACTATTTTAATGATATTCTCAAATTGGTCCATGATGAGATTATAGCTGAGAGTTTCTAACTATTTTAAGGTATATCTTTATATATATTGTATAATTTAAATATTAATATATCTCGAGTTAAAAAGGCGTAAGATATTATCATTTAAAAATCATGGGCTTAAAGCGTCACAATTGAATTATAGTGGGAAACATCACGTCATCGAATATGTTAAATATACACACACGTAGGTATGGCTAGATATGATCGTTTAAAATTAAAACGCAGCGATTATCTATATACACAACATCGAACGAACGACCTGTACACGATTGTCAAGGGAACGTTTCTTTTTTTTTTTTTTTTTTTTTTTTCGACCTAAGTCTAAGCTTTAACAATACCTTCAAGTATAGTCGTTAAGCCTATTTATGTCGTGATAATTGTACCTTGAATTTAGGCGCGATCTAGCTCCGAGTAATTTACTATTTATTTATAATAATATCATCGTTTATGCACGAATAAAATTTCATAAGTCAACAAGATAAGATTGATCCTTTCCTTATCGACTAACTACGTATACTTAATTATTATAGATTTATATATATGCATATGTATTTAAATATCGATATATAAATATATATATATATATATCGAGTCTTAGTTGTCGCTTCATTACCTCCTCTTAATTTTGGTCTCCCCCCCCCCCCCCCCTCCTCTTTTTTGCCTTTTTCATTGCGCCAATTGATACTAATCTGATAGAGTATCGTCGCACGACCGAACGTCGACCTATCACGTCGAAACAAGCTTATTTAATAAATGTGCGATAAACGAATGAGAAACCATCGAAACACATTCCAGTAGCATCGATACAGGGTATTACTAAGAAAAAAGCGCCCGTCAACTTATCCCGCCTGAACGTCTGCCACAGATTGCCAAAAATGCAAAAAATCCATTGATCTAAAGTGACGATTAGTAACAAACTATGTGTGCGTACGTGTGTGTGTGTGTATGCATTTGCTCGTGATTATTTACAATAAATTCATTCAACGAAATGTTTCAGGCCCCATGCATTTATACTGTCACATTCGGTTGTAAATACGATACGGTAAGTATGTGCGTGCAGGATTTGAATTTTAAACAGACGTTTCGAAAACAGTGTTATCAAATTTTTCAGCTATTAATCTGAGGCCTCAACTCAACGAGAAATTTATCCTTTCGTGCAATATACATTTTCCAGTCAAGTTTTCAGCCATTCCTCATAGATTTTTCGACTTTTTTTTTTTTTTTTTGGCAAAGCTGGACGATCGCGCTTCGGTCTACGTTACCGACAATCGGTATTGGCCGGTAATGCGGAACGTGTAAAACCTAACTCGGTATACCCTGTATCGACGTAAAACTAGCGAGACAAGATTCGATTGAAACAGCCATTATTCCAATGTCTATAATTCCAACGTTTCGATGACGTAGCCCCGCCGATCCGACGCAATGATCCGTGTATCCGTGGATCGTCGTAACGTTACATTAAAGAAGCGCTAGCGCGTACGAACCATGAGATAAAGGCGATACATCGGTGAAATGTAACGTAAGGTAACGTAATGGTCGAAGATCAAAGGATCCGAGTCTGCGTTTCAGGCTACGGCTCCGAGTCGCTAGACGCATATTTCACGTTTCCTTTTAGCGTATCTATAACGGCTTACATACGTATAATCAAAAAATCATCACGTCCTCATTATTTTCTATATCTCTGCACCCTCGCATAATATATATATATATATATTATCACATATATATAACGTATAATTAGTAATATATATTCTGGGGTAAACACCTGATGTCTATATCATTATTTACGGGTGTTCGTATAAATTATTCGAAGAAACCTTTTAAACGGTTCAACGTTATACAAAATATCCCGACAAGGTGATTATGTGGGTGGATATAACAAGGTAATACGCTAAATTGAGGTACAAGGGAAATTCTAATTAACGGGGAGCGGGGGGGGGGGGGGGGGGGCGGGAGGAGAGGGGGGGGCGAAGCCACGTGCAGTTTCAACTCGACAAGAGGTATTCAAAACGATATTTTCATGCAGCGACGAGATGAAAACAAATATATTGATATGTGAAAGAAAAATTTATAAAAGAGAAGAAGAAGATGAAAAATTGAAAAAAAACAACAAGGAATCACCACCACCCCACATGGAAGACGAGGGATTATTATTTACTTTTTTTTTTTTTCCTTTTCTTGAGAAATTGTGATAAGGGGGGGTGGGGCGGGGTCTCCGAGGGTCAAGGGGTAAAACAATTGAAAGCCTAGAACGCAAATGGAAGACGTCTCTTAACGTGCGATTACTAATATGTAATATACTATGTTAATACGTATTATATATGTATATAGCGTTTTTTTTTTCTTTCTTTTATTCATCACGGTCGAATCTGATCTCTTGGTCCAAAAATTTCTTATCCACTTTTCTCTTCTTCTTTCGTTTCCTCGATTCTTTCTTTATATATACATACATGTATCACACTGCGACACTGCAGTATTTATACATATGTCATATTTTCTGTATGCATAGATTGTAATACATATAATATATATACGTATATGGAGGTTAGTGCGAAAAGGGTGTGTAAAAGACAAGTTTGAATAATCCGAGCTAAGCATGGTTTCGTACACTTAAAACCGCTCTGTTTTAGAGAAAAAATCGTTTACGTCAGTTGAAGTTCGACTGCGTCATTCATTTGCGCATCATTGTAGCTTGTAACTAAAAAGTTCAGATCGCTTGGTGTAAAAACGGTACAAGTGCATTCGAAGCGTCGTTCCGTAAACCGGACCGAGTTTACAATTCTCGATTATTATATTCTTAATGAATTGTGACACTGAAATGGCAAGAAATATTTGTGAAAAGGGGTATAAAATGCAAGGTATTGTCAGTATAGGTCAATTATTGTAATAAAGAGAATTTGGGTTACAAAATAATATACTATTTTTCTAGACATTCCGATATATAAAAGCGTCATACCACCCTAGCTGGGAATTTCGAAAGGATTTATAATTTTTAACGTCAATATTTCAGATTGAGCAAACATGCACTTATACCATTTTTGCACTAACCCCGTCATATATGTATACATATTACATACCTACCTATGAACTCCCGCATGCTACTAATTATATTAAACTAATTAGCCATTATATATGTATATATGTAGTGATATATCTTTCTCTGTCGTAACTGAGAATATACGATCAATTTTCACAAACTTAACCGGTCACTTAATAAGAATCATGTTAAGTGTGCGCGCATGCAGTGAAATTGTTATTTTTATTACTGGTATCTATATATTTTCATATTAACTATAGTAATATAATATTACCGAATATGTTGAATGACTATCGTTAATATCCTGATCAAGATTATTGTTTAAATTTTATATATATGTTTTTGATTCCTCGTACCGATCTTTCTTCTCATATTTTATATTTCTCTATTTTTTACCTGTGTATGCTGCATATTGATATGACGCTTGACTCGTGACATTTGCATTATACTCGTATATATATATATTCTTACAACATTAAATAATATTTTCAATAATTATGTGAAGCCGTTGTGAAGAAAGGCCCGTGGTTTAGAATACCGTTGAAAGTCTTTATATTCCTGCAATTTTGGCACGAAGTCTTGGGCGTGATAAAATCGCACACATTTATATATATGTATATATTATAATAATATACCTATAACATGTAGAATTGAAAAATTCACAGTACCAAAGATGAAATATTAAATATACTTATATATGATAATTTGTTGAATACCTAGCAGATTTTAATTTATGTATCTAATGATGGATAATTTGATGCTCCTATACACTATGGATCAGATATGTGTGCCGTGTAATGTATACGAGTTACACATTATACGCAATAGAAAAATTTATTTTTTCAAGATGAAAACACAAATTTCATCCATTCTCGTAAATTATACTCTTCTGCAAAGTTATATGTATACTGATAATGGAATAGTTACCCTTAACACACGCGTAAAGTCGATCTCAAAGCATGATTTTTAAACGAGAAATATTTGTTTTATTATATGTAGAGCGAGGACTGCGTATTCGGAAAAAGAGACGGAAACGCGCGCGGCCAATATCTGTTTCTTTCTAACCAGAAACGTAACCCTGATGTGAGATTATTCTTTCCAAAATTGATAGAAATAAGACATTGCGTGTTGAGTACGGAGAAAATATTTTTCCTTTTTAAATTTATCTCATCAAACAACAGTTTCTTTCCTTTATTCATTGTATCAATTAACTATTAATGTGGGCATGTTTGAACACAAGAAATTAACATCACGTTGTGACATTTGATTTGTTTATGAAACGATCTTCGGAGGTTTTTCATCTCCTCGCAGTTATAAACTCTTTTTTTAAGCCTCATAAATTCTGGCGAAATATATTGCATCGATTCTTAAATAATTATCGTCGTATGCCATCGACCAACGACCAATGTCAAATGCTTAGAAAGAGACAGACATTGGGCGTGTTTCCTTCTCTCTCACTTTTGGTGTTACCACAGACATTACAGGAAATCCGCAGTCCCATGCTCTGCGTCTATGGTATATAGCAGGCTTGCGAAGTGAACGAAAGCCGAAACAACTGCCTGTCGAAATTTTTGGAACTGTGTTAATTAGCGAGTCTAGAATTAAATCCGATCAGGAATTGAGATTATTCTCTTGGTGAACCATTTGTTTGCATCCGCGGTGGAACCGTGTAATGTGCCAGTTAAATTCTGGGTCATTTGGATGAAAAATCGTTGGTTCTGATTGCGGAAAACACATTTGTATACACGTCTGTCTCCCGGATGGCGTAAACAAATGCGGATAAAATATAACGTTTGTATAGTTCTGGACAGCTAATACGCCACTCGAATTTTTCGCTTCTCGTCACGAATCGCTGTCAACATTCTCGCCTCGTGATATGCAATAACGATCAGAACGATTATTACTTACACAGTAACAATAACCGTGTCAATAATTGGGATACTGTTTGTTATACGATACTACACTATCTATGTTATGTATTATATCATATGTATATCATTATTGTTATTAAATTACCAGTCTCATACAGACGTGCAAAGTACGAGCCAATCTATCTATCTATCTATCTATCTATTTACCTATCTATCATCTCTAGGGCATAGACTGCATACTTCCAAGGCGACGCTCGGCGTCAAGCCACGTTGAAACACAGCAGAAGATAGAAAAACAAACACAAGATACGAGTTTTTTTTTTTTTTTCTCTCCCTCTTTCTGTGAGTAACGATATTATTGATCAGCGTCGATTCGTTATATTGAAGGTATGATAATAGTGACGTAAAAGAAAAAGATTTTCGTTTTCAACAAGGTGGTTTCGATA
Organism: Neodiprion pinetum; assembly: GCF_021155775.2. Taxonomy (NCBI): domain Eukaryota; kingdom Metazoa; phylum Arthropoda; class Insecta; order Hymenoptera; family Diprionidae; genus Neodiprion; species Neodiprion pinetum. Next base: position 30,839,187 of record NC_060236.1, on the reverse strand, counting down.
GATAAAAAAATAACAAAAAAACCTCTAAAATACGAATGAATGATTGAGTGAGTGAGTGAGTGAATGAGTGAGTGAGTGATTGAGTGAATTTGAAAAAGAAAAAAAAAAGATTCAGACGGGTGTCTCGTTGTAAGAACTGCACGGGGCACCACCGATTGTCTGGGGACGTCGAGGATCGTAAAAAGCGACGCTCGGTAAGGTTGTCGTCGTAGCGACGGCGATGGCTTCTGAGCTTACGGAGTTAGCGGAGTCTAGGAGATGGGACGGTGGGTGATTGGCGGTCGGTAATTGGGTGAAATGCGGGGAATTGTGCGAGGGCGATGACGATGACGGGGCGGGAGCTGATTGAAGGTCGCTGATCGAGGTGGTTGACGCGAGAATGTGCTGCTGACCGCGTACCTGATATCGCTGAGGGTAACACCTGCCGCAGCAGGAACGCAGCAGCCCTCCACGTGACGCCGTACTGTGAGCTGGCGACGTCAGCGGGGACGGAGATCCGGGCCTCTTCGGGGCTCCGTTGAATGGCACCTCCATCTCCACGAACTCGCGATCCTGAAACGCGCGTTGGGTATAGGATAGTCGTTGCTAGAGTACCTTCGATTAGAGTCGTGCCAACACGCCGCCATTGATGTCCGAGCCTTGGCTGCGCTCTTTGAATCACGGTTACAGAACGAACGATGCGTTTGTAAAATAAAACGCGACGAATCGTTAAATGGTAGGAGGTTTTTTCTGTCTCTGTACGTAATTGATTGACGAACATCAAGGCTGTACCGTGATAATCTCAGGAAACTGAACATCCGAATGCGCATGCGCCAAACCATGTGACTACTGAATCGGTAGATTTAACCAAATCGCGCCTTATTTTCCGTCCGCTTGTTGCAGGTTGACCAACTCATTGTCAGTCCCGGAGAGATGCTGGCTAGAAAATTTCTCAAACATTTCGAGGTTATGTTGCGTTAAGCATTTAAGATGGCAAAAATGCGACGGATCTGCATTCGAGTCAAGGTAGCATCGAAACTGTTGCGCAATCAGATAGAGTTGGCTAGCCTGACTTGACGGACGAAAAGCTTGAAGCATGCGCACTTGGTTATTCAGTTTTCTAAAACTGTTATGGTACAGTAGTTACAAATGAATTCATCAACCTGAGATTAAGTCTTCACGTAATGTATGCCTGGTGAAATTAAGGTCACTTCAGTTTGTAATAACGGATGAGTTACATTGTTCTTGGTATTTCTATCCTGAACCAGGAACATCTATTAAGAAACATCGTGTGATGTACAGTGAGGTTCTTTACCTGCGAAACGATGCATGCGCTTTATTCAAACAACCCGAGTTAAAACTCACTTCAAGTTCAGCAAACGTTGTCAAAACAAATGACATTCAAAGTTGTCGAAAAAAATGACTGTATAACTCTGGCTGCTTGAATAATGCGCACGCGTCGTTCCGCAGATACAGGAACTCACTGCATTTTCGGATAATCTGTAATCTTTGGGAAAGTCTGCGGTGCAAAGGACCAATAAATTGCAGGTTAAGGTACGTCTAAGCTAGTTTTGATTTTTCCGCCATCGAAGTCCGCGACTAGTTGTCGAATCCGGACAGCCATTGAAAACTGGCTATGCGGTGGCACGACTCTTATTGAAGGAACTCTAAGGGAGTATACTCGTTACCAAATACCAGAGCCAGAGATCCTCCAGTTGGAGTCGAGACAGTACGGTGTTGGTTTTTGGTGCTCCACCATCTTCTATTTTGTGTCAAACCGGAAGGCCCGTATCGAGTTTCGCGACAGGGCATTTGAAATGTAAAATTGGGTTCCAGCTCGACGCGAAATTTATATCGCACTTGCCGGACTCTTACTCGAGGGTCTCTTAGATAGTGGTAATTTATCAGCACAGAGTATAAATATTCATTTTAATATAGGATGTATATGATACGAATGAAAATTTTTAACAAAACATTATGAAACACTATATACAACTAAGAATTCATTATCGCCTGAGTATTATATTGGGATAATAATTTTCTGGTGAGTCACAACATATTTTATGACAAGCTAGGAATAACAATAATAAGGTTTCATCGACAAGGTTGATCCCCCCCGACTCTAGTCTTGTTCACATTGCGCGTCGTTGAGCGTATGTACATACTCGTACATACGTAGGTACAAAATTCGCGAAAAGCACTAACACAGTAGACTGCGTACAACTTTCCGCCCCGTGGCTGTGCGATGAGCCAGCTGCGTTAAACTTCCGAGAAAGCGAAAAGTTAAGCAGCATCTTTGTTATTCCGATACGCATACAATGTACAGTAAATAGGCATGGAGGCCAAGGCAGAAAGTTGCAGAAAATCTGCTACGCATGAACTTATGGATAAAGTGTTTTCTATAACTTGTCAAGTGAATTATGAACAATTAAACGAACCGTCATACATTCTATGAAAAAAACTGTCTTTTGTTACCCCTATGGCCATCAGAGGATTAGCCTCCATTGAATAAGAAGACACTAATATTTATGTGGTGGCTTGAAAGATGTGAAGTGTCAAGTTTACAATTCAACCATGCGACGTTTTTCGCTCGCGCACAGACGTATTGAGGTGACCTGACCGGGGGGAATGATTTTGTTTCATGTCGTCCAATGAACAAAGGCATCTATGTACATGATGGCAAAAGTATGGGCATGACCCACTGTAATCCCTAGGTGTGGCTATTTCGAAAATACTGCAGTGGACGCGATACCCGCTGAATTCCCTTGAGACAGGAAAATTACGACATTTTGATCCAGAAAATCCGTTCTCCATCGTTTCTCTCTCTCTCCCTCTCTCGCACACTAGCTCGACTTTCTCTGTTTACCCGTAACGAGAAAACGAGGGAGAATTGGAGAGAGCACAACGAACAGTGACATTTATTACACTATTAAAAATTGACCATTAAAATCTGGTCTGTGTAAAGCCAATTTCGCTCCATTTTTGGCCCGTTGAAGACTGCAACTGCACCATAATGGCGTTGAATTCTGCGATTAGATAGAATGGGAAGTAATTATAATGAAGAATTGAAGCGATTGTTTTGTACATCGACACTGTAAAATTCCGCGAGAAACATATAATAAACGTTTCAAGAAGGAAGGAAAGAGGTAGAGAAGGAATATTGAAAGTAAAGAAAACGAATTGGAAAGTTAAAACGACATTGACAAGCTGGTTTAAAACAACGACCATAACAACGGTAAACACAATAATAACCATAGTATACATACAGTGATATTGTATGGTATATCAATATAAACGATAAATATAAGCATAAAGTGAGAGAAATTTTACCGTAGTTTTTTCCAGGCAGCGTAACAGATGATGATGCTGTAGTTCGAAGATGTCCTCCTCCCTGTAGTTGTCTTCAAGATCGAGTCCGCTTTCCTGGGCGGCGAGACGAGCCTCAGCGGCTTTCTTCTTGCTGACAAATGCCGCTCCGCTGGAGGCTTTGGCGATGCGAATCCTGGCCAATCTAGCTTTCTGGAAGGGCAAATGATAGACGGCTGTGAGGTGACGTGAGCTCAGAATGAAGCGATGTGTTCTGGCGAAAGATCCTTTTAAGAACAGGTAGTGCGGGGATTATATCCATCCCACGGAAGTTTACACTTCGCATTTCGCGACTCCGTGGCTACACAAGTACCCGCCTGCTTACCTACGGTAAACAGAACTTCAGACTTGGTTATTAACCCCCTTTGACTAATACCGAACGACGATATATCTTCGTTATCTCCAGTCTACACAACCGAAAGTGTCGAAAAGCGAAGAGGTTAACATGCCTTTTCGGTATGTGTATACATGATATTATAATAACTCCTCGGCGTGACCGGAAACCGATTGATATGTGAGTGCGTGTGTGTGTGGATATGTTAAGAAAAAAAAATTCGAGCGTAAATTCAGGTTCAAGCCTTTTTCCCGCTTCAACGAGTCACTTCGACGGAGTCGTATCGATTCAATTTCCCTCGAAATACACATCATGGGTTATTTACAGTCCGGGTCTCATACGTATATCCTCGTCGAATACGTGCAGCGGTGTCGCTTCCGGCCCCAACTGTCAACGCAAGAATAAGAGAGCACCCTCTTGGCTGGGGCGTGTAGACGAGGATTTCTTCAAGTCTCCAGGTCGGTCAAGAACCTACTATACAAGAACACCTAAGGATACACCTGAGGCTAGACTACCGCGAGTTGTCGGAACAAGCCAGCAACTTGTACAACAGAGGCACAAATATGCAGGGATCATCTTGAATGGGGGAAACCCAACTTTCCTCTACAAATAGTAGGCATAACCGCCTAGACGAAAGTTGGGTTCTCAGTCCGAAGGCGGGATTTCCCTCTCAAGACAACATCCGAGTGCGAGCATTCCTCGCCAACCTCCCTAAATCATGAGGCCGCAGTGTCTAATTTGAAACTAAAACAGTTCAACTTCCGAATGATGTATACGATACATATATATACCTCGTAAAAACTTGGCACTAGATTTTCAGCAGCAAGAACTTAGACGGGAATTGACCAATCGGGAAACAGCTGCGCCTTTACTCACATAAATCATCTTTCACAATTAAATTTCCACCAGTTAAAGAGCCGGGAGAGAGTGAAGCGAGGTAATCGTAGCTGAGGCTGCTGATGAGGGTGTTTCCAAGGATGTTTGAAAAGTTCGGAACGATTACAGTCGTCGCTTTAAAACCGTTGTGCGCGTTCGGCGTTCGTGTTTGCGTACATGAGCGTCAGTGAGCCAGGGGCCATAACTGTTGCCTCGTTATTTTGCGCAGCGCCTAAGGGAGTCCGGTTCTCCGACAACATCGTATATACAACACCTTTATACAGTAGCTGCACTAACCTCTCGGCTCGTGGAGCCCGACAAAGAGCACGACGCCCATGTGGCTCGAGGGTTTCACCCGGGGTAGGAAAAGGGTGCAGGAAAACGACGAAGTCAAGTAAAGAGCGCGGCGAGTATATACAGCGACATATAGCGAGAGGCGCACTACAGAGCTTCAGCAGCCACGTATCAGGCAGGTAAGGGTTTATTTTAAGAATAATTTTTAGCCGTGTAAGTATTAGATGTCGAGGGCATAAATTCGGCTGTACCGAAAGGAAACAGACTTAGCGGACTGAGTGACGATCTGCGCATGCGAAAGATAATCGAACTCTATTGGTTGACGGAATCGTACCACGGCAATATTTTCATATGCAAGGCAGGAGAGCCAACCTAATCGAAGCGAGGCATCAAACTTAAAACTCTCCCCCATTAAGGGGTGAACTATAAATATGACCAATATGACGTTCCGATGACTCGAGCAGTCATCAGTCAGTTAGCCGTAAAAGCTTGTCCAGCTTTCACTGTGTCAACCATTTGAAATAATCTTAACCATTGAACTAAACAAACTCACATCACCTACGTAACCTCAATGAAGAGTAAGGTGGCTGTCCTGCATGGAAAACAACAGAGCTCGCGCATGCGCGGACGGTTATTCAATCCACTAAATTTCACGGTTTACCTTCGGTACATAATAACTTTTCAGGTTACGGATGAAAATCAAACAACGATAGCATTTTTCATTCGCGTATCTGGTGAAAGGAAAGTAATATGTTTTTGCACGTAAAGATCGTCTGATTGTGAGATGGCAACATGCGGCAGAGTTGGCGGCTCCGATTACCTGTACGAGAGTGCATGTATCGAAAGCTAGCTTAACCATCATTAATTTATTATTCGGCAGCTATTGGCACGCGAAAATTACATCGCAAAACTCTGGGTTATAAATAAAACCAACGCCGGATGTTTACGATATTAATTTCCCTGCATGCAGGCGCTTTCCTCGCCCGAGACCCGTCAGGGCAGCAAATTTGTTTTAGCTATTAAGATTTATGGCTATTTGTAACCCCGCTTCCCTGCCCCCTGTAGAATATGAAACTAAACGGCCTGAATCGATTCCACAAAGCTCCACTTGATTTGATCAAGTCAACGACCCCAAGAACTCTCGCTAGAAATTTCAAGATTTTCGTACAATGACATCACCGGGAGGTCGGATTTCGGAGAGGAATTGCGTTTGCAAAGTCGAAATGACCACTCGAAATCTGGGGACAGTATTCCGCATTTCACTGCTGCACACCATTGCCATCGATATGTACTATTTCATGAATTAAATAGGAATTTACAGGCCGTGATACCCTGCGTGCTGCGTACGGCGAAACGAATCGATACCGGAAATCACGCGCACTGCTCGAACCTCGATCGTCGTGAGTTATTTCAAACGAGCAATTGTTGATTTCTCTTTCTTTTCCAAAAATACGCGTTTAACACGAATAGCGGATACCAAGAATAAATAAAATGAAAGGCGTATCGCGAATTGACGCAAGAAAAGTAGGTTGAAGATATTTCTATTCAATCTCTGTTTTCATTATAGCGTATATAATATCTTTTTTCCTCTATACCAATTTCTCTCTATAAATCGCGTTCATTCTATATCAATATATTCTATACCCGGTATGACCCAGTAAAAACCAGGCACCAAGGACAGAGGTGATCAAAAAGAAGAAGAAATAAACGCTTCAAATAAATTTCACTTATCTGTTTCTATATGTATATATATATATACATATATGTGTACGTAATATTCTCGGCAGTATAATAATATTTACAATATTTCCGACACTCGATACTGACGCCTTAGATCTAATCAAAAATTTATCATCGACAGGCTGGACTGTATTATTGCAGGAAAAAACTACGTCCGTGGATAATTCTACCCAACAGCGGGCACCTAGCTGCTTGCAATGAAAGAAAATCAACATTTGTTTCGTTATTTTTTATATTCTCTCTCTCTCTCTCTTTCTCTCTCTCCCTCTCTTTCTCCTTTTTCAAAAGCAGTGGAAAGACAGAATATACAAGGGCAGAATTTGTTAGCCGTTGAAACCGTGATGAAATCACTGCGGCAAGCGTGCTCGACGGGTGGTGGGGAAAAACATGAAAAGAGTAGGAAAAAAAAGAAAACCATTGCGGGATGGTGAGGGGAGTAAACTACCTCTGCGGCAGTCAACTTATTATTTCTCCGGGGGAAATGCCGAAGGGGGAGAGAGGATGAGATTTTTGTTTCCGTTTCTTTCTACAGAAAGTAAAGAGGAAAGTTATGCCGGTACGGCATGAAATGGCCTGCGCAATAATCGGGTTGGAAAAAATGCGGAAGGAGGGTTAAGGTCGTAGGAGATGAAGCAGTCGGTTTTGCACTGGCATTATATCGTCGTATCAATATGGCGTCCGAATGAAAAGTAAACTGTGTATATAGATGGGAAGACGTGGCCCGCGCAAGGGAAGACAATAACAAACTGCGTGGAGCTGGAATTAACAAGCGGCGCCGGACGGTAGTTAAATGCAGATTTAAACCGCTAGAGTTAACTATATATACATATTTATATATATATATATATATATATATATATACATATATATAAATCCAATAGCATACTATACATGTATATGTATAATGTATAGTACATAAAGGATAAATATACCTCTCGACACATAAGACATACCTGTGTATTTTCACGATATATACAGAGTGATTATCTAACGGCCGAATGGCCTTCGTCCGCTGCAATGCAATGCGCATGCGCTAGAATTCAGGAGCAACTGTTTGTCAGGGCAACCAATCGTCATAAATTCGGATGACAGATCGCCGAAATGTGTGTAACCTAAAAATTTTTGACCAGCTCTCGGTGTTGAGCACAACTGCCAGTGACAACTATCCAAATTTTTTAGGTTACGCTCACGACGGTTGGTCGCCCTGGCAAACAACTGCTCTTCGATTTTAGCGCATGCGCGTTACAACGTAGCAGACGACGGATCATTCGGCCGTTAGTAAACCACTATATGTGTATATTAAATATATATATATGTATCATATATACAAAAATATCTCCAGGGCTGGTTAGGCGATGATTCGCGTGTCGCGGAATACTCCCCATCTTCTTCGCCTGTTTGTTCGTACTTTCATTTTTCTTCTTGTTTCTTTTGTTTTTTTCAACCCAACGCAACACACGCCGGGAATGAAAAATTGTGTGGGGTGGCTGTTTGGCAGAGTTGAAGGTCAATCCGGACGAACGGCTTCTCGTCATGATCGTACAAACAAATAGCGTACGGTCCGGACACCCGAGGTATGACGAAAAAGACGATGCCGAAACATCATCGAGCTACGGGGGAGAACGAACAAACAATGCCGTTTGCCAAACGAGATGATCATATTCGCCGAACGGCTCGGAAATGGGCCGAAGTTTTAGTCCCTTCATTTTTTAAAAGCGAGACACGAAGTTTCATTTCCCTCGTTTTTTTCTCTTCCTCATCTTCGTCTCCTTTCTTTTTGTTGAAGGTGAGGGGGACGTATCAAGATATTGTCTAACTGCTATCACGATGATAAATTTTGGACAATTTTTTATATTAATCAAACGCATATACGTTGAGTTTTCGGGGCAGGGATCGAAAAGTAGAATTGGCCACACGGTAGAAGGGTAGAAATAACGAATTCTCATAGCGTCGAAAATCCAGTTTACAAAATTTCAAAATATAAAAAGGTATAAAGTATAAAAACGCGGAAATACGGAAAGGTGAAATCGTAAATTAAGCCAAAATATCAAATCGTTAGAACTGAGACCTTAAAATTCCGACGATTCTGTATTTTAACTTTCCACGCTGCACACCTTTCTACACTTTGAATTTTATAAACATATATAATTTTAAATTTCTACATTTTTAAATTCTCTGAAGAAGAAAGTTTCGCGTCTTTGAAAATCCAATATTCTAACCTTTTTATATTTTGGCCCTTCTACTTCTTGACATCCATTCCCGGTATAGACCTGAGCTTTTTTGAAGTGGCTTATACATTACGGGTCAGAAGTCGAATTACAAGGTACCAGATTCAAATGGCTTACCCTCTGCGCTTTCCTCTTGTCAGCACGCTGATTCTGGTGATAAATGCGACTGAAGTTGCTGACGATAACCGGCACTGGCAAGGCTATGACCAAAACTCCGCTGAGAGAACACACGCCTCCGACGATTTTTCCAGCGATCGTTTCCGGTACCATGTCACCGTACCTGAAAAAGTGATGAAACAAAAAAAAAAGATAAGAAAATTTCTTATTAGATCGATGCGGACACATTTTTTTTTCTCTACACCTAGAATCATTGATGCTATCTGGGAGGCCGCAGTGCGTCCTTCGGGAATTGACACGCGTTAAACCGACACGGACTCTCACCCACAATCCTTTAATTATTAAGTGCCGCGTCACTGCGGGAAACACGGATTGATACACGTCAATCCTTGGGATGCAGAATGAGTGAGAAATTTACACAGAGAATTACAGACACGTTATACAATATATCGCACGTAATGATTAGTAATTCACTTTGTACGCCGCATTATCGTGACGCACAGTTTATCCCCTGGGATAGAGTCCCGAAATATATTGGACAACCAGCAGAGAGCAGAACATGGCGTGAATCCGGTACGTGCATGGTTTCCTTCATTCGACCGCATCGGTATATGTAATGAGTAAAGCGGAAGGTGTCGAGATTTGACCTGATCCTGTGCTGATCCGATTACAGTAGCTATGATCGAAAAATAAAAGTAAAACACGCCATTGTGTCAAAACTTAGTTTCACGCGAGAGTTCGAAGGAAGAAAATATAAAACGGAAAAGCTTTTATTCATTTCATTCCGCATTTCGATACGCAAGAATATTCGCACCTGCACAGCAAAGCACCGACTTTCCGTGAGTAATAAATTCTTTCGCAATATCTGTAGTACACGGTAACGTGTTGAATATTTCATCGTGCAATGATATTGTTATACATATACTATTTATTCAGGCGTATAGGTATGCGTTGAAAGGCGATACACCGATATTTGAAAATCAATATTGGGTAGACCGTAGCATTAAGTGGTAATGCGATGGGGGGTGGGAACGGGGTAAAGTGAACTTTCTGAATACAACTTTTCAACCTCCTCTGAGCGAGCAAATATAGGTAAAATCAATTCACACACCCCTGCGATCATCCATAATTCCGTTCTGTAACCCCGTTCGACGCGAAACGAAAAAAAGATTTTTTTACAGGATTTATTCCGGCAGGAAGTATGTGTTAAAAGAAAAAAAAAAAAAACATTTTCGAGTCTCGACTGTTCGGGTTACAATAAGACTGTGAAAATATATAGTCCCGGACAGAATAGTTGGCAAAAGTATCGCGTGTTTCGGGAATAAAGTTGAGGTACGTATTTTTCTACCAACATGTATGCCATTCCTAGCTACCGTACTGTACTCTACTAGAGTATAGTTTTAAGATATTATTCATAAAATTCACTTTACCAGAGGCGTATGAGCTCTACTTTGCCCCGGTGTTTCGTGCAGCTCAGCAATAATCCAATAACGTTACGTTTTCAAGGCGCTATTTCACAGACAACGGCGAAGCGACCGTGAATAGATAAGGCTCGTACAATTCCGTGTACGAACGATCCTAGCAAATTTCAAATGCGCAGGAAATATTCGTCGGGAGTACAAACCCGTCAGTTGGTACCCTTTGTCTTTCCCTTAGATCAAGGAAGTCGCGAATGAAATATGCCTAGCTATAGACACGGAGGACGGTAGAGGAGAAAGAGGTAATAGAAGCGGAGAGCGAGAAATGGGGGGGAAAAAAATAGAATGAAAGAAAAATAATCGGGAAGAGGGCGGGGGGGGGGAGGAAGAGGAGGAGAAGGAGGAAAGTCTCACGACGATATTCGCCCGGATTTGCCCTCCGCATCGATTTAGAGCGTCTGGTCCGACGACCATGCGCGCCGCGAAGCGGTGCTCCGGGTAGGATTCCCCGTTGGGTTTTACATGGGATTCGTACGGGTTCATATCCGTTTCGATTTTCCCATATGCAACAATATTGTCACGGATAAGGTGAGACTTATGCATCGCGTTTTTTGCCGCTTCGGTATCGTCGACAGACAAGTCATGCCGTGTACAAAGACATTGTAAGGTAAATTAGGGTGTTTCGGAAAAAATTATTTGTCGTTTTCCACCGTGGCACCTTCTAAAATGTTTGTTTGGGTCAAAAAAAAGATTGTGTAAAAAGATGAGCGTTCTACGTTATGTGGAAGATCCCACATTTGATATTTTAATTTTCTTTCACACTTTTTTTGGAATTCATGTGGAATCACGTTGTGGCACTTCAATTATTACTTCTTTTCTGAAATTTATATTCAACCCAAAGATCCATAACATAACGATATATTGAACGGGAATCTTAGTTTCTTAAACTAAAAGTTCATATTAGATTACAACTATTTTACGAGATTGAATTAATAATGAAAAAGTTGTCAGATACATTTCTCAAACATCAAGTGGAGACTTAAGATTACAACTTTGGATCTTTTTTGTGACGTAAATTGATGTTATGATTGATGTAAACAATAAAAAAAAAATTTTTGATCCCGAATCTTCATAAATTCAAAATATGTAAAAAAGAGAAAAATCGAATGAGCGCGATATTTCACAAAACGTAAAATGCTCATCTTCTGACAGAATCTTTCTTTGAAACTAAACAAACGTTTAAGGGATGCCACGGTGGAAAACCGCTTATTATTTTTTTCTGAAACACCATAATTTACGTGGAAGGTGCATGGAAAAAGTGCAAATAGAAAAGGGAGCAGCCAGTATTAAAATTTTTTCAAGACTCGTTTCGACATCGTTTTTCACTCTCAACCTTCCGACTGTCCCGATCTTATTTCAGGTCAACGATATCGTGGCTCAAATTTCCCCCTACAATTTGGCAACGACTACTGGAGGATCTCTTTAAAGGAAATTCAAGCCAGTTCAATCGCCCAGCCCTCGACAAAAATTTGCGTGGCAAAGAGCGATCGTTAAAGAAATATGTTATACATATTTTAAAAACAAAATTGCGGCCGCTCGATGCTGGTAATATCATGCACAATTTCCGCTTATTATAATTTAAAAATCATAAAGGGTTGAACGAATTAATAAGCGCAACGAAAAATCCCGTTATTCCCTAATTGGGCTGGTATTTCCGTCGCACGCAAGGGTCGTCGGAACGCCGAAGAAAAGCGGAAAGCTAGTGATAACACATCCGAGTGAGAGAGAAAGAGAAGGGGGGGGGGGCAGGTAGAAAAAAGGGGAGAGGGATAATTCAGGCAGAATAAATAACCGAGACTTTATACAAACGAACGCGCTTCCGTCCGTCTTCTTTTATCCAACCCTTACTTTCTATCTCGTTCCTTATCCCTCTTGGAGAATAAATAAAAAACTTTTCTCTCTCCTTTTACATACCTAGAGACCACTCGCGCATATGCATAGGGTATGTACTTATACGTATGCATTTACAGGCACAGTCAAGAGCGCGCGACATAAAGAGGAAAAAGCAGGAGGACCTACCCCAAGTAAAATATCCACCTGCAGAGCATCGTCGACAAGCGCGGCTTTCTCGGCAAACAAAGCGACTTCTCGAGCTGCGGTGGCGCCTGAATAATTGAACAGGTACAATTTCCTGGTCGGTGAAGAGCGAGAGAGAGAGAGAACAGAGCACTAAAACTACGGCTCAGTTGGTTGGGAACGGGTAGCAGGAAATTGGAAACAAGGTTAAAAACGAGTTCAAAAAAAATCTTCCACCGCGTTGTCGTTGAGTATGCGAATTAGTCAATTATTCATCAACTGTGTTTGCTTTACACCGAGACGATACGGTAAAACTTAACACAACGAACATTCGATTGCGCGTGCGTGAGCTTTCTCGGATTTTCATGCAGGCTGGCCAACTCAGGTTCCAGCTGTCCAACGTAGCCTATGGAGGTTATGTAAGCGATTAGACTTTTTTGGCTAAGGCAGCTATCAAATAGTTGATGCAGGGATTCGGGAAGGCTAGGCAAACGTTTGTTGCTAACAGACTGACGATCGACGACTGCTACGAGTTATCGTAAGAACGTAATTTCGGTTCGTCACTTCACGTGGGAGAGTTTGGTATTTTGAGTAAGTTGGCTCCCCTGCCTTGCAGACGAAAATATTTCCCCGGTACAATCTGGTAGACCAATAGAGTTCAATTATTTTTCCCATGCGCAATTCGTCACTCAGCCTGCCAAGTTTCAGCGGTTTCCCCTCGGTAGATACGGCAACAGGACGCAAAGTAGGATGGAGAAATTATGCCCAGACAACAAGATCGAAGGACGACGTCCAGCTAACCATTTTTCTTTACCAAAGTCTGAGAGATGGATCAAAGTGTCACGGGGATTTCCCCCGAAGGTCTTTTGACGGTCTGGACGTTACGAGGGAAAAAAAAGGCAATTGCGTCCATCTAAGCCCGCGAGATTAAGGGGGGTAGCAGCCTCGGACTATGACCCGAGCACACCATTGATGAAATATTTGTCCACACCCACTACAACTGACGAAGAACCATTTGAGAAGAGGGACCATCGTCCCGAAAAAAGGGATAAAGTTTGGCACCTTTCAAAAAGATCAACGATGAGCAGGTCACGTTCTCAAAGCAGAGTCCGAGTGCCTCCTTTTTTGTATCTTTTTTTTTTGACTCTATGTTGGACTATGATCATTGACGCGAAAAGGCTTCGTCCCGATTCCAATGCCACAGCGTTTGAGGCATGAATGAAAGGAAAATGTTTAGAAAAATGACGTCTGTAGGAATGTCTTCTGCGTATAACATGCAGATCAGCCGTTAGCATATCTTCTGAATGCTGCAGCCAGTAGATCCCGAATAGCATAGATATGTACTATGTTCGTAGCTATACAGATTTAACAGTAGAAGCACGTAATGCCCGTGTTCGAGAGGATTTGCCATGAACCGAAGCCAGTATCTCCGGTTATCAGAGCGTGGATTAGTCAGAAGCCTGCATGGGCTCCTTGGATTTTATTGTCGCGTACCGCACGCAGTGGATCTGTGACATAAAAGAAGAATAAGAAGAAGAGCTTGTAGACGGAGAGAGAAAAAGTCAGGGTGCAAAAATAGCTGGTGGTCGATAAAGCGTGTAACCCACTCGCGTGAGTAACTGGGTTTATATAGGATAAAGAGAGAGGCGATATGGTAGGACGAGTGGAACTGCAACGGACCGCGCTTCGAATGCCTCCGATCAGGAAATCTATCTTTAGCTCTGTGCCAGGAATACTCGGGGAACTTAGACGCGGGTCGCCCTCTCGTCTTCAGACGGGCGTAAAGAGACGCTGTGCATCCCGCGACACGCGTCTCACCGACAGGGAACACCTTGAACTTGTCCCGGACGAGACTTCTCGTCTGGTTTCGTGATAAAGAACAAAAAGAAAAAACGTAACAACTCCACGCAGGATCAAGCGCCGACCAAAAATATACCCGCGTGTATATCGAATTCTCGATTAGTCTGTGTATTCACCAGATGGGAATCCACTGTTCCGATCTTCGTTGCACCATAACGATGCTTTCATAACCGCTAAGAAGAATGCGTTCCCTTTCCATACAACTCTACTCCGACAAGTAAAAGTAGGTCCTATTAATTTTGGAAAATATCAAGATGAATAATGATCACCAAACTGATCGTGAATTATAGTTTTCATATCGGTATAACGTCAACCTTTACTAGCAATAGCGTTGAGCTTACTCCAAAAAACTTCATTGCTGTACTCTGAAGGCGGTAGAAGAACATCTACGATTACTTCCACTGAGGAGCTCTAACGTTCTGTCACATTTCACCATCTGTAATATCAAGTTTGAGAACCATCGTACGTAAGCGCTTTTACGATTGTTCTAAACAATTCTCTTATTCCTCGTATACTCGTAATAATCTAACAATCAATTACGACTATCTGACTCACGAAACGTTAACGTTTTCAAAAAGATATCATAATGGAAAGAGATGCTCTGTTTTTTGACAAATATGTTCACCACGGCGTAAATTTCCATTTAGAAGCTGTCTCTTGACCTAAGAACTGTAGTTCTAAATCTCGGTCCCAAATCCCAAGAATTACGGGATAAAGAAAACTTGGAGGGTGAACCTTACCTTTAATTGATAATGAACTTTACTAAAACACGAACTGTTTCACCCATCCTGGATGACGTAATTGAAAGCGGCGCTTTTCGGTGAAGATTCTCACTAAAGTATCACGGCTAGCTTTGGTTAGAGAGAGAGAGAGAGAGAGAGTAAAAAAGTATAGAGTAAAAGAGAAGTTGGCGCGGTTGAATAGTGAATACCTTTACCCGAGGAGCACGAGTCTAAAGTAGACCGTGGAGATGGTCGGACGTGTATTTATTTAGAGGCACACGGGAGTCGTAAAACACAATTAAGTAATAAATGTTGACGGTTAAGTAACTATGCTGTATAAAATTCCGGAGACTCTGGAAATGACGGTCGGTGGTAGGAGAATTCAGTACCAGCCTTAGTTTACGATCATTCGTTCTTCCTTTGTTTTCCAAATTCTCGCTGGTCCGATCTATTATTCCGCGGGTAAGATACGCCACACGTTTGTATATTTAGGCCAGACTGAAGCCGATTCCTTCTATATAATACGTGCTTGACTCCCGAGACAGATTATCGACCGTCGAGATGCTGACCGTCTCTCTGCAAGTTGATTCACGGAACATTTTTGGAACAACTCCTGGCTACGCGACCGAATTCGACACTCCTTAAGCGAGGGGATCTTTTTTAAAATTCGTGGACCCAGCAGAACTTTCGTTACCTTTTGGTTGCATAATAGGACCAAAGATATAATACTGTAATGTGACACTAAATCATTGCATGCCTCCATAGCGTCGAGCAAAATAGAACATTATCCGGACGTTACTGTTGCGATAGACCGAGAGTCTTCCACGTTTAATATTCAATTCACACATCTCATACAGGTATGTGCACTGACAATTCCGGTACCAGTTCTAAAGGCTCGGAAATGCACGTCCAACTGCATTGAATTTATTTGCAGTTACACTCTCCGTGCCTCAGGTAACTCACATGCATTATTATCTTCTACCTTTTCTTCCATTTTTTTCCCTGCTACCACGTATTTAATTTTTCGCTCATAAAAACGTGTATTGTCCACATTACGCTACACAGCGTACCATGCATATGGAGCAGTGTAACATGACGAGTCGTTCGTTAAACAGGCACGCTTAGTATTCCATTCATCTGCTCGTACCTATGTACATGATACACATAAACGTGCAGTGTAGAATCCAATTTTTCTATCATCAAATTAAGAAATCTACGCGGCCATGGAACTCACGTTAAAATATCATTCACTACCTCGTCGTCGAGACTCAGGCTGGAATTGGCTTCGACGTTAACCACCGCCTGCTCGTATACCAACCCACTACTACCCACCAACTCGTGCGCGCACCTGTTGTCCAACGGTAGCAAATTTAGCACGGAAGCCAACCAAGCAATCGCTCGCCATCGCCACTTATCGACCCGCCAACAACTCGACCCGATCTTGAGGTCTTTTCGCTGCTGTTATAGCAATCCACACATAAACTAGTAGTCTAGTTACCCAGACCACGGACTTACACACAGTTCTGGAAACTCCAGCGGAAGGGATAGGTCGCTTATTGAAAACACATTGGTAGTTCACAAGTCGCCAGTAGGTTCGTTGCGATCTTCATACCTTCGGTAGCGCGAACCAGTGTCACCAACTTGGGAGTCTTACCCTTAAATTTAGGGGCAAAATAACCGCGCTGGGGTTTTTTAGGGGGGAAAATGTTGAGAAGTTTTTTTAGGGGATTAAGAAATTTTTCCCAAGAATATGGATACTAGATTTGCCATTGTAATTTTTTTAATATCTTTTTATAGGTACGACATCTGGACGTGTACCGCATGGAGCCC